>NC_092344.1:113766591-114066591 GCF_963676685.1 Mytilus edulis | reverse complement strand
TACTAATATTAAAAAGGGAATTTCTGATATTAAGAAATGATTTTCTAATATTAATAATTGATTTTTTAATATTAAAAATTCATTTTTTAATATTAAGAAATAACTTTTTTAATATTAGAAAATCATTTTTTAATATTAAAAAATGATTTTCTAATATTAAAAAATGATTTTCGAATATTAAAAAATGATTTTCTAATATTAGAAAATAGCTCTTTTTGTCCACTTTGGCTTGCCATAGTATTTTAATATTAGAAAATCTTTTTTTAATATTAAAAAATGATTTTCTAATATTAGAAAATAGCTCTTTTTGTCCACTTTGGCTTTCCATAGTATTTTAATGTATGAATGTATGCATGTATTTTGTTTGAGGGCACCGATGAAAATTAGACTAGTTCTAATGGAGTTACCCTATTTCATAGCCATACTTAACATTTTAATATTCAACATTCTATTACTTTAAGGATGTCCTTACGTGAGGTTTTGGAATAAGCGTCAAATTTTCGGACTCCTTGGTGTTTTTCCATACGATACATATGTTATTTAAATACTCTTTGAAGGGATTGAATGTATGTATTGAATGGTAAGGAATATTTGGAGTATGAAACAGTAAAAGATTAAATCATTAAATAATAACACATAGCCATATTCAACATTTTAATATGAAACATTCTATTACTTTCAGGATTTACTTACGTGAACTTTTGGAATAAGCTTCAAATGTCCGGACTCCTTGGTGTTTTTCCATACGATACAAGGTAAACTATGTTGCCCAATAACACCTATTTATTTTTTAACTTAAGACTAAATAGCTCATAAAAGTTCATTTGACAAAATTTTATTTCTTTCTTATGATTTGAGACCCAAATTATACTAATGTAAATATGAGGCAAAGTCCGAGTCAGCCTTTTCCCGCCATATTTTATAAATCTCGAAAAGGAGCTCCATGACCTATCACTATTTTTAGCTTATTTTGATCCTTAACTAATGCTGTTCCAACTTCAAGTATCAATTTTGAATTCTTGATTTATTGAATTTTACCTTAGATCACCTAAGTACATCCTTAAATATTATAAAGTTACATTAAAAGTGATAGATAGACAAATTTGGTATTTGAATAAAACAGAACTCTGAAACTACATATTTTAGATGTAGTTGTGTGTTTTATTAAATTGGTGAATAAGTCCTGTCACTGGACTTATGAATGTTATATTTTTATTTATTTAGGATATGGATTAATACCTTTTATATGAGTAGTGCTCAGATTTTATATACACAGTACTGTGGTGTTTTCCAACTAGAACACTGACCTTAGTACCATATACATGGTAAGCATTGTGTTCTATGTTGTCTACCTGTAATGTCTGTGCTGTATGTGATATATTTATGTTGGTCAGAATTTGTATACTTTGTATACAAATCTATTTATGAAATGGACAACTCATTAAGAGATCTGAGATGTATATAATTATTTATGATTAAGAGATACATATGAATATTGTATATGAAATTTAACTAAAGAGTTAGATTTGTGTGCTTAAAGGACTTATTTGAGTATATAGATATCTAATGAATAAGTATGAATTGTAGTTATTGCCCTTTGCTCATAAGTTACATGTAATGTCTTGTCATGTGAATATTTATTATTTGTTGTTATATGGTGTACGGTCTAAATATTGTATATAAAAAGGAAACAACACTAGATCATTGTTTGTGTTGTATTTACCTAATTACACCATTTCATGTTATTTTCTTGTATCAGGAACCGATCAGTTCTCATGTAACTATTAATGTAATCTTGGATAAAATAACTCAAGTTGAATTGTTATCATATACTTAGATAAAAAATCTCAAACTGAAAAAAAGTATGTTGTAACATTGTATCATATATATTTAGAGTAAACAGTTTTAATTTTTACATGCATTACATATAAATGGTTTTAGCGGGCTGATATGAAAAAATTATCACATGTATCATACTATTTTCAAATGCCTTTCCGTAACAGATCGTAACATTATCGCATTACATTCCTCCAACGTTACTTGGCAAATTTCGGAAAATACACCTCAATGGCGCGTTTTCAGTGAATATTAATACAAAGAAAGGTACACAATAATTATAAGAAAACAGGAAAATGTAAAATGTATTATGTAAAATGCAAAACAAAATACAACTGATATAATAAATGCATCTTTCTAAATTTCCAGCATAATTTAAATGTTACTATACAAACGTGACTTTTCCAATCAGTGTTCGTTATATGTTTTGCTGATTTTATTTTATCGTCAATATAAAAATTTATTAAACTGTTGCTTTTCCCCTCTGTTGAGGCATGGAATAGAAAGGTTTCATAATGGATGGAATTACTTTTGGAATCCGACGTTTGTTCATTTTTGACTTTTTTCTAATTATACTTCAGAACCACTTAAAAGAATCAATATATTAACTTGTTATGTTTCTCCATTGTTGAAGCATATGATACAAATTCAGGTATTTCACGGAGAAAAGGTTCAAATATGTAGAGAGCAATTTGAAGAGTTCAAATACAATGTGTGGTAGAATTAACTCAATCTGTGGTTAGACACGAATTGTGTCCAAGTTGACGTTTGATAGCTAGCAATGATACGATGTTTTAACGTTCTTATAAGGTTAAAGATGAATAATCCGCCTAGACTGTAACACAGAAATAGATTAAGAATATTATCAAACGAACTATATAAATTACGGAACGGCGTAACAGCATAGCTGATAATACATCTGAAATGGAAAAAAATATATGTCTATGGTATTTTTTGTTCTATCCTTCTTTGTTAAAAACTTACTATTTAGGTGTTTTGTCTGGAATTTCCGAGTGACGTCGAATTGCAATGCGATTATCGGAAGCAGCTGATCCCTATTCTGATAATATCTATAAATAACATAAAAACGACTTAAAACTGTCCAACTAACACAAATAATAAAAGAAATGAATCATTGAATGTAACTATCTATAAATATTTCGGATAACAGATATCCTTCATCAAGGTACGTTAAGGTCCGTTTTTGGCCACCCTATTTTCTCATTTTTCAACTTCTGTTTTGGAAAGCTACTTATCACGTTAAAATATTCCCTAAGGTTTGAAGTTTGTTTGGCTGAACGTCAAAACCATTGATTCCAGAAAATGGATGAGGTTAGGGGGGTTAAAGGGCACCAAAAACGCCAAAAAAGGGAAAATCACTATTTTTTGGTCATGTTTCTTAAAATTTAATGGGGTGCGCCTATGTGACCCGGAGAAAATTACATCGATTTCGACAGCTAAGAAAGTGCTAATGACATTCGTTGGCGCAGGCAATTAAAAACTAAACAGTTGTTGTACAAAACACCTGAAAAGGGATAATTATTACAATATTTGAATAATAACAGAAGTTTACCCCCCGCACCTCACCCAGTTCCTAAAATTAGTGGTTTTGAACTTCATCCTAGCAAACTTCAAACATTAGGGAATGTTTAAACATAATAAGTAGCTTTAAAAACAAAATTTAAAAAATGAGAAAATAAGGGGGGGCTAAAAACCGGCCTTATCGTACCTTGTCCTTTCTTTTCGTTACAAGGCAAAAAGAGTACCGTTATGCGTAGTCATTAGCACGGATGGATTCACCCGTGCATAATTAACGGGAATTTAAATCATTCAACGGTTTGTATTCGACCAGTCTAGACCACAGTCACTTGTTTCTGTATATTGGAAGGTCGACTATCAATATCAATAGAAGAAGGTGGCTAACGATTTTTTTTTAGTCACGACCGTCTCCGCTTTGGACGCTTCTTTTACCATTAAAGTTAATGCAAAAAATCCTTACCATATATGAATCGTTTCATTGTATAATTTTCTTTAACACTACACAAATTTTATATCCCCTAAAGTGTTCCTCTTCACGGTAAACTATCTTTAATACACTAAACCATGGCGAAAATTTGGACCAACAACTTTTCAGACAATTTGTAAGTATATTTATAAAACCCAAAGCAAAAGCACTGTACAAATTACAATTACACCTTTTCATTTATCCCATTTGTTGCCAATGCTTTTAATTTTCTTACCAAAATCCTTACCGAGTCTATTCTCCCTTGACCAGTGTTGTTGTCTATGATTGTAATGATCAATCGATTATTATCTGCTTTAGTGTCACAGGAGAACTAAAATATCGACTGAAAGGAAGATATGGCCTGATTCGTAGTCGTATCGTAGCGATGACCCGTCATACTTTTTTGGTATGGCTGTTCTGCAATACGGTTTACCATATTTACACTGTAGGAGATACATTGCATTTAGTGTCTTGCAATAGACATTGCCAAATATGGTGTATTCCGTAATAAAATTAACGGTACCAATTTTCTTGCACCAGATGCGCATTTCGACAATACATGTCTCTTCAGTGATGCTCGTGGCCAAAATATTTGAAATCCAAAGCTTATATAAAAGATGAAGAGCTATAATCCAAAAGGTCCAAAAAGTATAGCCAAATCCGTGAAAGGAACCAGAGCTTTGCATGAGGGAGATACATTCCTTAATTTATAATAATTTCTATCATTTTGTAACAGTAAATTTTAATAACACAAAAAATCCGTATAGTCATGCCAGTACCGAAGTACTGGCTACTGGGGTGGTGATACCCTCGGGGACTAATAGTCCACCAGCAGAGGCATCGACCCAGTGGTAGTAATAAAATTAACGGTACCAATTTTCTTGCACCAGATGCGCATTTCGACAATACATGTCTCTTCAGTGATGCTCGTGGCCAAAATATTTGAAATCCAAAGCTTATATAAAAGATGAAGAGCTATAATCCAAAAGGTCCAAAAAGTATAGCCAAATCCGTGAAAGGAACCAGAGCTTTGCATGAGGGAGATACATTCCTTAATTTATAATAATTTCTATCATTTTGTAACAGTAAATTTTAATAACACAAAAAATCCGTATAGTCATGCCAGTACCGAAGTACCGTAACATAGAAGTGACTGATAAAAGTCTGGATATAAAGTATTTGTTTGTAAGTCAGAAATTACTTATTTCCGAATCCCTCGCAAGAGCCAAAAGACGAAAAGCCTTCTTTGGAAGTTAAATCAGTTCTCAACAGCAAGTTTTTAAGGCTTTTGCGACTGCGGAAAGCCAGTACAGATTGCTCTGGAAAGACTTGGGATAGCTTAGGATGGTGTTTTTTTACTATCTTTTTGCAATTTACGCGGATTAAATATTTTTTATCTATATATATTAATGTGTCATAAGTTGTCACATGTTAAAAAGCTTATTATAAAATTGAAAGTCGATTTGGCTGCATGGTAATAAAGATTATTATCCTTTACCACGGACACAATAGCTCATTTGAAAGATACACCATCTACTTGCAAATTTAAATCATATGTATTGTGTCTGTATGTCATAAAGTCAAAACATTGCTTCGTAATAAAGTGATTGACTAATATTTCTTATACTAATAAAGGTCTGTCTTGGAATGCACTGATATATCGTTTCCATGTATTTGCTACCTTTGTATTAATGTTCTTTACTTGACATTGACTAATAAGTATTTCTTTTTAAATATTGGATGAAATTACGCTAACCTTGCAACAATAAAGACGTAGCCTTCTTTGTAACCAATTACTTGGAAATCATTTAAATATGAATGAGATGTTGTAGAGTATTTAATTCGGTCGCTATTTTAGGAGAAAGCACTAAGGTACTTGAATATAAAGTTGACAACAAGACAAAGTATTTCATACAAATCAAATCAAACATATCAGAAAAATGAATTATTACATAAGATTGTCTAGCAAGTCCATGCACTTGCACTGCACTATCATTTACATAGTAGAATAGAATGGATTGAAATTTGACTGTAGAGTTTTTGATATGATCTGCTATATATATAACTGGTGACATATTAATATGACAGATAACAACAAACCAGATTATGATTATCCCATGATAACATCACTACAATATCATATTTATTACGGTGATATAAAATTGTCTGTCATTTATTTATCATCCACACAGGAATTCGGCTTAGAAAAAATATAAATCTATGTACCTTAACCTAATTTTCAGGAAGAGATATTTTTTTTCTGAGACAAGTGCCTGCGACATTTCATCAGAACTTGCGGTCATCAGATGTTCAATACTTCAGTTTTGATTGAGCTATGTATTAAACGTTAAACGAAAGCATAATTCCCCATCTTTTTCCTACATCTTTTTGGTTGCTAAAACATACCCTAGTAGCTTATAATCTGTCTCGTAGTTTGGTTACTAATTTTCGTTCTGGTCGACGTACATTTCTCTTCATCACTACAAGAAGGACGAAAGATACCAGAGGGACAGTCAAACTCATAAATCGAAAATAAACTGACAACGCTATGCCTAAAAATTACAAACAGACAAAAACACTAGTACACTCGACACAACATATAAAACTAAAGAATGAGCGATACGAGCCTAACCAAAAACTTGGGGTGATTTCATGTGCTCAGGAAGGGTAAGCAGATTCTCTTCCACATGTGTCACCCGTCGTCTAGCTCATTTTATATAACAGATCCGGTAAAAAGTCTAATTCAGTTTGTCACATTCATGAAAGAGAAGGGGATTGTACTTACGACGTAAGTAACATATCCGATATCATCTGTGAAACGGTAATTCCATAACGGTCAAACAACTCGTAATGCCGACCGTAAAATTTCCTAAGGGATGATTTCAAGTTCACGATTAGGAACTCTTGGTTTAATAGCTTCCTTGTGAGCAGCGACCCTCTATCAAGAAAATCATGATAGCAAATACAAGTACGGGAATAGCGTATCAATTTGGAGATATATACCCCGTATGCAGGTGCTGCTGGAATGTTGCTACTTAGAAATAGAAAGTTCACAATTTGAAAGCTGAAATCACCTCTTGTGTCGTAAAGTTTTCAACCGACCCTAATTGTCACATTCTAGATGTAAGTCATCTAGCTCATTTTATATAACAGATCCGGTAAAAAGTCTAATTCAGTTTGTCACATTCATGAAAGAGAAGGGGATTGTACTTACGACGTAAGTAACATATCCGATATCATCTGTGAAACGGTAATTCCATAACGGTCAAACAACTCGTAATGCCGACCGTAAAATTTCCTAAGGGATGATTTCAAGTTCACGATTAGGAACTCTTGGTTTAATAGCTTCCTTGTGAGCAGCGACCCTCTATCAAGAAAATCATGATAGCAAATACAAGTACGGGAATAGCGTATCAATTTGGAGATATATACCCCGTATGCAGGTGCTGCTGGAATGTTGCTACTTAGAAATAGAAAGTTCACAATTTGAAAGCTGAAATCACCTCTTGTGTCGTAAAGTTTTCAACCGACCCTAATTGTCACATTCTAGATGTAAGTCATGATATGAGACTGACTTAACTGTATCTGCTGTATCCTTTATCTCTAGTTCGCTTGGATATATGCGTTCAACAAAGTCATCAAATTTTGATTTTTTTAGTTAGAGAACATCATCTTTATAGCGGAAAGTAAAGTTAAAGAATATTACTAACTTGTTATCGTTCTTCCTAAGTAGTTCCTGTATGAAGTCACCCTCATAATAAAAGAGAAAAAAATTCCTATCATAATGACTATGTATGTAAAGTTACAAATTGATGCAACTATAACTTCATCATAAACTACCTCGACCAAAAACTTTAACCTGACATGGGACAGACGGACCAACAGACGGATGAACGAACAGACAGACAGACAGACAGACGGACGAACGGACGCACAGATCAGAAAATATAATTCCCCTTCTACTATCGTAGACGGTGCATAAAAAGTCGACAAGAAGAGGGGCTCAATTGGTTCCCATTTGAATGACAACAGTCTGTTGAGAAACACGTTCTCCGAACGTTACAAATGTGTTGTCAATCAAGAAATCAAGCATCTTGATTATGTCAGATTCAGAGAAATTGAATCAGAGTGATACTTTACAAAGTAGGATTTATCCCTTCCTAAGACAAGATACTTGTATCTACGTTGGTGATTCTTCTTTATGAAACAAAGCAATACCAACTCTTTCAATTTGTATTTTAGTTTGGAATGGTGAATACTTACGTAAAGCGTAGAAAAGTCAAATGTTTTAATACTATTGCAAGATGAAAGAGAGTTAGATTGTATTTACTCTAAAAGATCTTGGAAATTTTTTAGTATCCACATCCGCCTCCTCTAGAATAGGCAGTTTTACAATAATTTTGAAGCCCTGCTTTTATTTCTAATAATAGCTATCAAAGGTACCAGGATTATAATTTAGTATGCCAGATGCGCGTTTCGTCTACTCATCTGTGACGCTCATATCAAAATAGTTATAAACCAAACAAATAGAAAGTTGAAAAGCATCGAGGATTCAAAATTCCAAAAACCTATGCCAAATACGACTAATGTAATCTATAAATGGGATAAGAAAATCCTTAGTTTTTCGAAAAATGCGAAGTTTTGTAAACAGGAAATTTATAAAAATGACCACATAATTGATATTCATGTCAACACCGAAGTGCTAACTACTGGGCTGGTGATGTCACGGAATAGAAGTTCCTTCATAAGAAAAGTTCCAAAAGGAAAAAATATTCTGGAATATTATTTCCACAGGAATAAATATTACAGTAAGTTTTCCTCACGGAATAAATAGTATAGAATATTTGTTCCAACAGGAATAGGTATTATGACATTGTTTATAACAAAGTTTCCAGTGGGACTTCTGTTAGGTGGAACAAATATACACTGACAGTGATACCCTCGGGGACAAAACGTCTACTAGCAGAGGCATCGACCTAGTGGTGTAAATAATTATCAAAGGTACCAGGATTATAATTTAATACGCTAGACGCACGTTTCGTCTACATAAGACTCATCAGTGACGCTCATTTCAAAATAGTTATAAACCAAACAATGATAATAAATAGATGTTAATAATTAAGAATACGATTCCGTAGAGCACTTAGCAGACCAAGCAATACCCCGTTATGTGTAAGGACACTTATGTAGTTAACATATCCAATACAGTGATGAAAAATCCAGTTCTTCACCTTTGGTTGACATTCCATAGGAAAATAGAACAGACTTATTATTAACCAGGATTTCCTCCTCCATAATTGTCGAGATATGTTGAGTTTCCAAGTGAATTGTCAATACCTAATTCGTTCGTCAAGCAGTTAATGTAATGAGTTTTACCCACAAAAACGATGTTGTTTGTGGCGTTATCTGCGGGGACAACAACGTCTTTGTCATGGAGGTACGATAAAAGAGGGACGAAAGATACCAAAGGGACAGTCAAACTCGTAAATCTAAAACAAACTGACAACGCCATGGCTAAAAATGAAAAAGACAAACAGAAAAACAATAGTACATATGACACAACATAGAAAACTAAAGAATAAACAACACGAACCCCACCAAAAACTAGGGGTGATCTCAGGTGCTCCGGAAGGGTAAGCAGATCCTGCTCCATATGCGGCACCCGTCGTGTTGCTTATGTGATTACACATCCGGTAAATAGTCTAATTCGGTAGGTCAAATTCATGAAAGGGAAGGGGATTGTAGTTACGACGTAAGGAACATATCCGATATCATTTGTGAAACGGTTATTCGGAAAACGGATAAGTGTTTTGCAATATTTGGGTCTATTCAGATTGACGTAGCACGGGCATTGATAGACTCATTCAGTTTCTTAATTCTGATTTGTATAAACGACCTCACAGCCCTAATTCATTCGGAAAGAGTGTCTACGTCTGCTTTCTCGAGTTTAGCCCATTCCCTGGCTTAATCCTCGACTGAACCCATCAAAATTTCCAATTAATGGATTTATGCTCACGATATTTTCGACCTTTCGATACACATTTCAGAGGGATGTGATAACATGGCCAGCCGGATTATATGTGAATTGGGAACTAGCACAAGTGCAATCAGGCGGTCTAGACTTAAATTCGTCAATATTGAGATCCTGCAAAACGTATTTGTAATTGAAAATTTAGTTGCAATAGGTTTAGTATAGGTATAAGAAATGATTGGTACAGACTGATCTTTGAAATTAGGAGGTATTTTCGACTGAACTAATTTATGATGAAGGATATTGCCTAAGTTGACGCCGTCGAGACCTTTGTGGGCAAAGTAAAGATTAAGAAAATATCTGAGGGATGTGTTATTGGCAATGTTGAGTTCACCGGTAATAACATGGCCAGCCGGATTATATGTGAATTGGGAACTAGCACAAATGCAATCAGGCGGTTTTGCCTTAAATTCGTCAATATTGAGATCCTGCAAAACGTGTTTGTAATTGAAAATTTTAGTTGCAGTAGGTTTAGTATAGGTATAAGAAATGATTGGTACAGACTGATCTTTGAAAGAAGGAGGTATTTTCGACTGAACTAATTTATGATGAAGGATATTGCCTGAGTTGACGCCATCGAGGCCTTTGTGGGCAAAGTAAAGATTAAGAAAATATCTTTTCTCTTTTTCATCTTTTCCAATGCGAATTGGTTTGAAAAGTCTGTGACTTGCAATATCCGAAATAATAATTGAAGTTTGTATTGGTTTCAATGAGGGTTTGTAACAGAGAATGAAGTTTTGAAAGGGGTAATGAATTAAGTTTTGTGAGAATGTGATGAATACCTAACAGGTTTTGAATAAATGGCAGCATGTCATCAATAGAGATACCATTCAGAGTACGTGATGTATAATGACGATGACCATGGCTGCATCTACATCGAGGAGTAGAGTTGAAATATTCTTTACATTCACCGAGCTAAACAAAGGACTAGATAGAATACCTAAACCATCAATTTTGTCATTGCAACCATATTGTGTCAGAGTTCCCAATTGTCTAATCCAGGAGTACTCATTTTGTCAACGGAGAAATGAGGATTGTTAGAGCTGTGGTATATTTTTCGATAATGCAATCTGTCAGAGAAACGATGGAATGACCAGGCTAATTAAAATGCTGGTAAAGAATGTCGTTTGCATTGAAGTGTATGTCTGATCTATAACCGCAGATACGTTTTTTAGCCTTCCTTTCGTTTTACCGACGTATACCAATCCACAAAGGTTACACTCTAATCCGTAGACCTCATTTATCGATTTACAATTCAGATCATCGTTACATCTGATAAAATATGACTTCATAGTTAAACTGCTAGTGAATTGAGCATCTGTTATTAAAATTTCACTAAAATAAAAAAGTTTTGCAGCCTTTGGTCTCACATTTTGAAATTCGACAGTGTTGTTCAAATTCATCAAAACTCAAAATGTCTTTAAGGAGAACTGAACATGACTGTATATGTGTAATATTGTTATTGCCACAAGTGAATGTCCAACTTGCATATGCATTTATAATTTCTTATTGAGCTAACATCGCTCCAAAACCAATTAAACTTTCATGTAGATACAGTTGTATTTCCTGGATCAAAGAATTCTATAATCCTACTATCAATTCCGAGCCTCCTTGTCGCTAATGTCGCTAATGTAACATAGTTGCTAGCTGTATGCCAAAGAGATGTTGTAGTCAACTGCACAGTTTCATGGTTCTCATAAAAGTTATTAACCAATACAAATACCACATCAAACCGAGTATAGCGGTATCTATCTTTTGAAGTAACTAAGTTTTCTGGTGACTTAAGTAAAACAACTGATTTTAATTTATTGCACTTGGTGCTTATGTCTGTACGTGTTCATCTTTTTTAGCAATGATGTTGTTTTCTAGATTATAACTGAAATATTTTACTTTTTCAAAAGATACTACAGTCATGATTGATAGTAGCAAAAATAAGTTTACTTTCAAACGGTAAAGATTAATTATATTATCCATATATATCCATTGCAATTCATTTCAATTATTTATTTGTTTACAGTCAATAATAATGATGTCAAAATTATCATTTTAAGATAAACAATAATGTCTATATTTAGCTTTGTTTTTTAAATGCCTCAATGATAAATTTTCATAAAAATACAAATATTAGCTTACGCAACACCTATAAATACAATTTTTTTTGGTTACCATTCAAAAAATGATGTTTCTTTTTAAATGTAGACTTTCAAGGAAGACAATTAAATGAAAAAAGAAAAATATTTTTTAAACAAACAATATATCTTTAAAGTTAGAAAAACAAAGAAGAAAAACGACGAGTCATGCACGCCTTGCAATTATTTTCAAATATTAACTCTACTTCGAACCGTATTTTTTAATCAATACCAAAATTGACATTTCTGCGAATACACCTGTATATATCTACATTATATATGTGTTTCGCTGAAATGGGCTATTTTTGGCATATATTTTCAGAATACGTGTACACAAAATTTAAAGTGTCATAGTCATTTAAAATATTACTTGGAAATAATTATTCGACAATACAGACGTTGGATTTTTTGGACAGATTTGAAGGATGGCATTTTTCGGAGCTCAAATGAATGTTGTATGCACAATTTGTGAAAAGGGGAATTTGTTGAAATGGAAATGCTTGACTTGCAAAGAATTATTATGTGATGACTGCAAAGTTTACCATGAAAAGTTCCGAGCTACGAAAAACCATAAAGTCATATCGATTAAAGATCTTAATGAAGATAAAATACTTCAAGCCAAAGATCAGGTCGTAACATGTCGTGAACATGGCGAGTCTTGTCGTTTATTCTGCATGGACTGTCAGTTTGCCATATGTACAGATATTTGCATCAAACATCACGACGGACACCATTTTGAACCAATAAAAGATCTTAGACGTACAATAGAGGAAAATACAAAGGTACTGATAGATGAAATTAAAGACAGGACAAAATCATACTCTACGCATCGTGATAATGAAGTGGATGAGAGACAAAAACTAAAGAATGAACTTGAGGAAAGGAAACGAAAATTAATTTCAATAATCGAAAGTAAGTACGGTAAACTAACAAATGAATTACACGATTTTTTTCAAAATTCCAACAAAGAATCACAAACGGTCAACGATAACCAATCAGTAGCAGCCCTTAGAGTCAAACAAACCGCGTTAGAGGTAGTTATGACAACAGGAGATGTAGAGCAGCTAGTAAAACGATTTGGCGAGCTCAAAACAGAAGTGCGAGATTTATTACAAAAGATACCTGATGTAAATGAAATGTCCTTTCATGCAGGTGATATGGATATAGAATTTGGTTCACTTAATATCAAATCAACTCTAATTAGAGACATTTCCTCTGTACAGAAAATTGAAATCGTAAGGAAAATTCAAACAAACCTTAGAGACGTGGACATGATTTGTCCGAATAGCAATGATACCACATGGATAGGTGGTCAAAATGATGCACTTGTCCAACTGATACGGAATTCATCAGGACGACCAATAAATAAAATCGCTAATAATTTTAGCAATGGCTATGTTAGATCAGACAAACTTTACTTGTGCAGTTTGAACGAAAAGTCTATTTCAGTAGTTTCTTTTGATGGAACTGTTTCACAAATTAAAGATATGCAACCTCTTTATCCAGTGTGCATTTATGTTACATTAACTAACGATATAATAGTAGGCGCGATAGGCGAGCTTGAAAACTACGATTTGAACTCACAAAACAGAAGAGTTGTGATTACTATGAACGACAAAGGAAAGGTTAAAAAGGAACTTACGGTCGACGTAGGTGGTGTAAAGCTGTTCTCAAAACCATATCGATGTATGGTAAATGAACAATCAAGTGACCTTGTTGTTATAGATAAGACGAGTGCAGGAAGTGCAAAAGTCGTTTGTATTTCGCCAAACGATGATGTGAAGTTCAGATATGGTGGACGAGCACCGGCCGAACTTAAATGCAAATACAATCCTTCAGGTGTCGCATTTACAAACGATTATATTATTGTATGCGATTATTCAAATAAAGCTCTGGATTTTATTGATTGGGGAGGTCAAATGTTGAAATACATCTCTGTTGATATCAACGATGTATCTTCGGTTTGTTTTGATTCATTTGGACAACTCTGGATTGGAAATCACGACGAAAATCATGCTGAAATATTTATTACGAGACTAAAATGAACTTCTGGTGAATAATGTTGACGTTTTTGTACAAAAAGCACAAATTGATCCACAAAAGACTATTCTCAATAACTTTAAATCTACAATTCAATGTACATTGTAAAGGAACTAGCTTATCTATACATATATATATATTCATGCAAAAATTTACAATTTACTTTAAAGTTAAAAATTTGGGTCAAATCTTTGAATCTTTAAACTATTTAACATGTATCTATCACAGTTTCGATACCTACATTTCTAACTTACTAACAATATTCAGTTTTAGAAAAAAGAATAGAATATTTGTATTTCCTAAATTGCAGGGCCTATTATGGGCATCAAATCAGTTAATATTGATTGACACAATGTGCATGTAAATATATATTTAGTATACTAGCATTAGTCAGAATAAGACCCAACATCATTATATATTATATGAATGAAAGAATAAAATTACATTATATACATTAATTCTCAAATTATTTACTCGACTTAGTATCCATTCTCATGGCCATTGTTATATTATAGATCGTTTCTGTGTGTGTTACATTTTTAATTGGGAATGTGTCAAAGCGGCGACAACCCGACCATAGAGCAGACAACACCCGAAGGCCACCACTGGGTCTTCAATGTAGCGAGAAACTCCCGCACCCGGAGGCGTCCTTCAGCTGACCCCTTAAAAAAAATGTATACTAGTTCAGTGGTAATGGACGTCATACGAAACTCCGAATGATACACAAGAAACTAAAATTAAAAATCATACAAGACTAACAAAGGCCGGATGCTCATGACTTGGGACATGCGCAAAATTAAACGGGCGGGGTTAAACATGTTTATGAGATCTCAACACTCACCCTTTACCTCTAGCCAATGTAGAAAAGTAAACGCATAACAATACGCACATTAAAATTCAGTTCCGAGTCTGATGTCAGAAGATGTAACAAAAGAAAAAAAACAAAATGACAATAATACATAAATAACAACAGACTACTAGCAGTTAACAGACATGCCAGCTCCAGAACATCAATGAAACTGATTAAAAAATTATGTCTTCATCATATGAATATCAGGCACAATCCCTCCCGTTAGGGGTTTAGTATCATACTATCGTAACATATATTTGAAGAACATAACCTGTGTCATGCCAACAACTGCTTTATAAAAATGAATGTGTTTAGTTCCGATGCAAAGACCCTATAAGTGAATCAATATTAAAGCCAAAATATGCAATCTTTAATGCCCTGACAACAGTTTCGTAACTAAATCCCTTCTTAATGAGTATGTCGAAAGGTTTTGTAAGCTTTTAGGTGAAAACTGACATTTTTGTGCTTTGTAAAGAATATTACTATAAAAGATTGGATGTGAAATACCTGAACGTACAAGATGTCTGCATGTTGAGTTATATTTACGAATTATTTCCTTATACAGATGATAAAATTTAGTAAATGTTTTGACTAATTTGTGATATCGAAAACCCTAGTGTAATAATTTTTCAATAATACATAAACTTCTCTCGCTAAAATCTAACACGTTATTACAAACAGGAGTGAATCGTACAAGTTGAGATATATAAACACCATAAGTTGATGACAAGGGAACGTCACCATCTAAAAATGGATAATTAACGATAGGAAATGAAAAATCATCTCTTTTATCATATTTTTTTGTATTAAGCTCCCGTTAATGATATAGATATCAAGATCGAGGAAAGGGCAGTGGTCACTGTTAGTATTAGTTTTATTTAAAGAAAGTTCATCAGAATAAATTTCTTTAGTATACATACTGAAGTCGTCATTATTGAGAGCCAATATATCATCCAAATTTTTGTATCAAATATTGTGTCGATGGGTCTTTGCTAATTTTTGGCATTCATTGTAACTCATAACAATACAAAAACAGGTCCGCAATATTTGGTGCACAGTTAGTCCCCATTGGAATTCCAATAACTTGATGATATACGGAATCTCCAAAACGATCAAAAATGTTATCAAGTAAAAATTCAAGCGCAGATATAGTATCAAAGCATGTCCAATTGACATAGTTCTTTTGTTTATTGCTATTAAAAATAAATAAAAGAGTTTGAACATATTTACTCGCATTCTGACTTTTAGGTTTATTAGGGTAGTGAATGTTTTCTTAATAAGAATATAAGGCAAAGTGTTATATAGGGTAGAAAAATCAAAACTTTGAACAGATTCAAAACCACCAATATATGCATGCCATTTATCAAGTACTTCCAACGAGTTTTTGACACTCCAAAAGTAATTAATTCCACTATTTTCAGTTTTTGGTTCTGCTTGTAAAGAAGTAGCTATATGTTTGTGTTTGTAACAGATGTCGTTTTCTGAAAATGAAGTCAGTTGGAATGTTGGTGAATTCGAGATTTCCTTTTGCAGAACCTCAATATAAAATTTACGTCAAACAATAATGATATTATTAGCAGCTTTATCAGCCGGAACAAAAACAAATTCCTTGGCTAGTTCTTTTAGTTTATGTTTGATACGCGAAATAGGGTTTTTATGGTTGTTGTTAAGAGTAAAATGTTTCCCTCGGTTTTAGTTTTTAACCCGGATTTGGTTTTCTCAATCGATTTATGCATATCGAACAGCGGTATACTGCTGTTGACTTTTTGCATACGTGATCTCCTTCATTCAAAACAATCTCCGTTATGACAGCCCGATTTTTCCATAAGAGATACAGTTGATTTGATCAAGAGCCATAAAAATTAAGCAGATTTGTTTTTTAAATTATAAAAAATGTAAAAAATGTATTGAAAAACATTTTCTTTTGATTTCATAAAGTGGGCATTCTAATAAACAATTAAGCTCAATATCAACTTTACCATGATAGCAATTTAGTATATATTATGTTTTTTTAAAGCTGTTTGTCTCAATTTCTAAAGTGAGAGCGCCTATTCTTATTTAAAAATTGACTGGGGTTTTTTAAACCCTGTAATTCCAAATATTTTTCTTTTAAACAATCTGAGTTAATTGTTTGATACTGCAGTCAATTCCAAAATGATTAATAACTTTCCCATAGTTTATTTTTAATATACTTACATAAAGAACCAATTGATTGGTCAAAATTTGATAATTTAATCTCTCTCTCTATCGTATACGCTCACGGTGTAACGAATTTATCTCATCGACTATTTTAGCATGTGGCATTGAGATATATAATGGTTTACTTTTACAAATTGTCTAAACAACACGTTTAATAATTTCTTGCGTCCGAGTCGCTTTTCTGGATTTACCTTCATCAGGAACGGTCAAAGACAAACATTTGAAATCCGAAGATTTATAAGTACCGAAACCGTTGAAGAGCTATATGCCAAAAATACCTAAAAGTAAATAGCCAAATTCATCTTAAGCCAACTTTGCCTGAGGGAGTTGAAACCTTAGTTTCTTAATAATTACAAAATTTATAAACGGACAACTCTAGTAAAGGTTGTTAGATTGCATATATCTTGTGGGTTGTCACTAGGGATAGTTTTAAAATTATTAAATTAATAATCAGTACATCATTGTCCACTACAGTGCGATGTTTTGACAGTATTGCACAGTTTAAGATCTTTACAATGCTTAAACCTTGATCTGGTTTGCCGTTTCGCTTTGTTAAATGAATTTCAGAACAAAATATAGAATTGTTTGTTAATATCTGTCGGATGACACGGAAAAGTGTTCCGAAACTTATATCATCTGATTAATGCTATTTGAGCATCGGTAAACTTCTATTGTCATATATATTTACAGCAAGACACATTTATAGATTAACCATCCGCATGTGCCCCTGTTTGAAAGGGATAGTATCTTAATAAATATATTAAAAAATAACAAGTTGCGATTTTGTACATGTTATAACTTGTATAATGCAAAAATACAAGTTATAACATGTACAAAAGTACCTCATACATGTTATAACCTGTACACAATATTGCTTAAAAATTGTTTTAATTTGTACAAAATTTAAGACAAATCTTAATGAAGTAAAATATACATTTAAATTCACCAATGCATAAAGAACAACAATAAATAGGTCAGAACGTGTCTTTTCTGTAGAGGACAATGATCACAAAGTTTCAGAAATATATGATTCATGACTTATGTTGGCAAATGTATTTTCATGTAATTGTATGTTTTATGCAGTCCATGTTGCTTAAATAAGTGTGACACTATTTACTAAAAGCTTGCATTTCCTCAATGACAATTACATTAAATACTAGTACAGGTAACTAAATTCTTTCAAAAAATTTAAGAACAATGCTTATAGATTAGACCCTTGGTTTTCCCGTTTGAATGGTTTTACACTAGTAATTTGGGGCCCTTTATAGCTTGTTGTTCGGTGTGAGCCAAGGCTCCGTGTTGAAGGCCGTACATTGACCTATAATGGTTTACATTTTTTAAATTGTTATTTGGATGGAGAGTTATCTCATTGGCACTCACACCACATCTTCCTATATCTACTAATAATTTTAGGTAATACTCCTCCCTCCCGTTTTATGGCATGCAAAGACAAAAACAATGTCTTATATGCTTACTCTGTAAAAGCAAGAGAGAGCTGAAATAGTTTTCATTGGACCACGCTTCATTATCAATATCTTTGGACCTACTCTTCAACATTTTTTACCTTTAGCATGACTTCTGTAAATTTATAACTCATTTTTTTTATAAACTATAAGATCATTGCATGTGACTAATGTCATTGTGATGTTTTAAATATATATCCTCTACTTTGAAAAAATGTATTTGTGGCCTTTGGATGTTGTCTGTAGACACATACCCCATTTCCATTTTAATTTTATTTGTAGACACATCTATCCTGGCTATCCCCTAACGTCTTTTAGTCTGTTATTACTACCACTGGGTCGATGCCTCTGCTAGTGGACTATTATTCCCCGACGGTATCACCACCCCAGTAGCCAGTACTTCGGTACTGGCATGAAAATACGGATTATTTGTGTTATTAAAATTTGCTGTTACAAAATGATAGAAATTATTATAAATTAAGGAATGTATCTTCCTCATGCAAAGCTCTGATTCCTTCCACGGATTTGGCTATACTTTTTGGATCTTTTGGATTATAGCTCTTCATCTTTTATATAAGCTTTGGATTTCAAATATTTTGGCCACGAGCATCACTGAAGAGACATGTTTCGTCGAAATGCGCATCTGGTGCAAGAAAATTGGTACCGTTAATTTTATAATTGTCAATTAGAATTAAAGTATTTTACTATTGCCTTCAAAGTGGACATTCACAATTATAATTCATCAAATAAAGATATGTCCATAGATAGTCATAAGAGAATCATAAGAAATTTCCTAAGATATATCTGATGACAGGTCTTAGAATGCTTCGTAATATCGACCCCTGACCATTAACTGTATCAAAAATGGACAAATCCCACTAACATGAAGGAATAATAAAAAGTTATGAAAATGTTATTTAGGTTAATAACATCTGTTGCGATAATAGAAACATATCCTTATTTTTCGATTTTGTACAAGTTATAACCATTGTTAAGCAATATTTTGTACAGGTTATAACATATACGAGGTACTTATGTACATGTTATAACTTGTATTTTTGCATTATACAAGTTATAACATGTACAATATTTTTGTACATGTTATAACCTGTACAAAATTGCAAATTGTACACGACATGTACATACGTTTAAAATGAAAACTATCCATTGAGTTATAAAAAAACATATGCATTATTTTTTTGAATTGAGGTTTCTTATGACTTCAACATATTAATGGAAATTTTTTGCGTTGCTTTTACATCATTGAGGCAATCTATTTTTATTACAGGGTTTCACATATTTAAATCGGAATTATAGAAAAAAGGGATGTTGTTAGCAAACTTAAAACAGAAAATTATGAACACTTGATTATTTTCAGCAATACATAAATTGGATTAAGGGTCTGTGTACTCACATTATTTGTAAAACTCTCCTTATTCCTTTGAAGCGTGTGCTTCACATCAAGGCTTGTTATGCTTTACATCGACGCCACAGTACTTCAACTAATCAGGGAATGTTCATTTAGGGGATTTGACCTATTTTAACTCAAATTTTTGCATTCAGTTTATCAATTAATTGGAATTTTAGAAAAATGGAACATTGTTAGTTCATATAAAACTCAAAATGTACACAACCCCTAATATACAATGTTATATGGAATCGTCCAACATCAAGGACGTATATTAGATTATGTTAGTTATACGTCCTTGTTCAACATACATTCATCAAACGACTCAAAATGAAAACAACCCCTAAGATACAATGTTATAGAGAATGGTCCATAGCAGATGAAAGACATATAATTTACGAATACACGGTTTCCGGTGATTTTGTCAGTTGGTATGAATGACATTAGATGAAATAAAAATAAATATGTCAGGTGATAAAATATTCAATAGTTTTTTGGTGGTTGAAATGTCCCTGAAATGTGTTGGGATTATGCAGCACATGTATCCCTGCACCAGTTCACTGGCTTCAGTTTTGAATATAGACTAGTGTAGAGACTATAAATGTGTACAAACCTGAAATCTTACTATGTTGTAGAAAATATTATCATCAATTCATCCAAAATATATACACAGAGAACAATATATTTCACAATACATATGCATTTATCTAAATTTACATCCATTCGTACGGTCTCAATAGAAGAAATTCTCGCGAAAATGTCATGTGATATAAACATGGAATTGTCCACACCGATACAGGTGAAATACGTAGAATATCAATTGTGAACACAGCAATTAGATCAGATATAAAACCCGCATGAGCTCGGTGTAAAGTAAAAATCAAGTATTAAATAAATTTGCTCGCTTAACCTTGAAATTAAGACTAATAAAAATTGCGTCTATCGAGTGAAACCCCTAGATAAAATAATGCTGTGTTCTTGACTACTTCCCACCGGGATGATCGATACAAATGATTTATTCTTATATAGTATGTTAGATATGTATGGCTAGACATGTTATTGCATATGCAAAATCAAAAAAACTAAGGATTTTTTTATCCCAGGAATAGATTACCGTACCCGTATTTTGCACAATTACGGGAATTTTGGGTCCTCAATGCTCTAGAACTTTGTATTTGTTTGGCTTAACAACTATTTTGATTTGAGCGTCACTGATATGTCTTATGTAGACGAAACGCGCGTCTGAAGTATTAAATTATAATCCTGGTAACTTTTTAAAATAACTATTTTGATATATTCAAGAAGAGTCTATTTTTGTATATGGTTCATATGGACAATTCTGAGTTAGAAATCACGACAAGAGGAGGTTGTGATTTTTTTATGTTGCCATTTCAAGTAAAACGAACAGTAGGATTGAACCACAGATCTATATCTTATCCCAATTTGGGAAAAGTGCTGTTGATGTTTCTGATGATATATGAACGAAACTTTGTTATAATGAAACAACGGTATATTTTGGTCTTCCAAGTGCTCCACGAAACCTCTTCTAAATTATTAACATCTATTTAATCAGCAATCAAAGCCGGGCTTCAAATTTATTATGAAACCGACTTTTCTAGAGGTGGCGTGAATCAGATGTGGATACTAACTAATTCCAAAGATCTTTTAGAGTACATACAATATACGACTCTCCTTCAATGGTATTAAAACATTTGACTTTTCTACACTTTACACAAGTATTCTTTATCCTAACTAAAAGAGTGGCATTACTTTGTTTCATTAAAAAGAATGGCGAACGTAGATATAAGTATCTTGTCTTGGGGTGGGATAAATCCTACTTTGTAAAGCATCAAGTTGATTCAAACAAAAAAATCTCTGAAACTGACATTATTAGGAAGCTTGATTTCTTTGTTGACAACATATTTGTTACGTTTGGAGGACGTGTTTTCAAACAGACTGTCGGAATTTCAATAGGAACAAATTGTGTCCCTCTTCTTGCCGACTTGTTTCTTTATTATTATAAGCCTGGCTTCATACAGGATCTTCTTAGAAAGTAGGATAAGAAGTTAGCAATATCCTTTGACTCTTCTTTCCGCTATATAGATGATGTTCTCTCACTAAATAATACAAAATTTTGTGACTAGGTTGCACGAATCTATCCCATCGAACTAGAGATAAAGGATACTACAGATACAGCTAAGTCTGAATCATATTTCGACTTACATCTAGAAATTGACAGACAATGAGAGACGGGTGAAAACAAATCTTTACGACAAAAGAGATGATTTCAGCTTCCCAATTGTGAACTTGCCATTTCTATGTAACAACATTCCAGCAGCCCATGCATACGGAGTATACATCTCCCAATTGATACGATATTTTCGGGCTTGTATTTCCTATCATGATTTTCTTTGATAGAGGATTGCTACTCACAAGAAAGCCATAAAACCAGAAGTTCCAAACGGTGAAGTTGAAATCATCACTTCGTAAATTTTACGGACGCCTTCACCAGTTGGTTGGCCGTTATGGAATAACCGTTTCACAGATGAAATTGGAAATGTTCCTAATGTCGTTACTACAATACCCTTCCCTTTTTACGAATGTGACATACCGATTTACCAGATTTGTAATAACATCAGCAACACCGCGGGTGCCACATGTGGAGCGGAATCTGCTTACCCTTCCGGAGCACCTAAGATCACCCCTAGTTTTTGGTGGGGTTCGTGTTGCTCAGTCTTTAGTTTTCTATGTTGTGTCTCTGTACTATTATTTGTCTGTTTGTCTTT
Source organism: Mytilus edulis (assembly GCF_963676685.1). Classification (NCBI taxonomy): domain Eukaryota; kingdom Metazoa; phylum Mollusca; class Bivalvia; order Mytilida; family Mytilidae; genus Mytilus; species Mytilus edulis. The sequence continues at coordinate 114,043,844 of NC_092344.1, read as the reverse complement.
TTATTTTAGCCATGGCGTTGTCAATTTATTTTCTATCTATGAGTTTGACAATCTCTCTGGTATCTTTCGTCCCTCTTTATGGAGGTTCTCGCTACTTTTGTATATATAAAAAAAACCAAGCCACTATACAGACAAACACAAAGTAAATTCCAGACATGAATTGGTTTGTTTAATATGATTTAATAATCTCATACAAGATACAAAGTGGAGTATTCTTGGTCAATCAAATAAAGATCAAATGTAAATAATAATTATTATAAGAAGAACTTTATCTAAAATACTTATCATTTTGCTATTTAAAAGATAATTGAAAATGTTTACTTTGTTATTGTTTTTCAATTTAAAATTATATTGTCTTATATTCTGCTTGCTTTTATTTTTTTACAAAAAGACTAAAACTCCTCCACTTAAATCATATCAACAGCTTGAACTTCTGCGATCAGATGAATTCAGTCAAGTTTAGTCGTTTAATTGCAGATCGGCAGAATTCCACAGTCTTATTAAAAAGGGGAGACAGAGTCTAGATGAAATAAAATTGAGAAAGGAAATGGTGAATATGTCAAAGCGACAACCACCAGACCATAGAGCAAACAACAGCCGAAGGCAACCAATGGGTCTTCAATGTAGCGAGAATTCCCGCACCCGTAGGTGTCCTTCAGCTGGCCCCTAAAATATGCATAATAGTACAGTGATAATGGACGTCATACTAAACTCCGAATTATACACAAGAAACTAAAATTTAAAATCATACAAGACTAACAAAGGCCAGAGGCTCCTGACTTGGGACAGGCGCAAAATTGCGGCGGGGTTAAACATGTTTATGAGATCTCAACCCTCCCCCTATACCTCTAGCCAATGTAGAAAAGTAAAAGAATAACAATACGCACATTAAAATTCAGTTCAAGAGAAGTCCGAGTCTGATGTCAAAAGAAGTAACAAAAGAAAATAAATAAAATGACAATAATACATAAATAACAACAGACTACTAGCAGTTAGCTGACATGCCAGCTCCAGACCTCAATTAAACTGATTGAAAGATTATGTCTTCATCATATGAATATCAGGTACAATCCCTCCCGTTAGGGGTTTAGTATCATACTATCATAAAATATATGAGAAGAACATAACCCGTGTCATGCCAACAACTGTTTTTTTAGAAATAAATGTGTTTAGTTCCGATGCAAAGACCCTATCAGTGAATCAATGTTAAAGCCAAAATATGCAATCTTTAATGACCTGACAACAGTATCGTAACTATATCCCCTTTCAATAAGTCTATTTAAAGGTTTTGTTAGTTTCTGAGGAGAATACTGACATTTTTGTGCTTTATAAAGAATATTTCCATAAAATTTTGGATGTGAAATACCTGAACGTATAAGATGTCTGCATGTTGAGTTATATTTACGAATTATTTCCTTATACCGGTGATAAAATTTAGTAAATGTTTTGACCAGTTTGTGATATCGAAACCCCTGGTGTAATAATTTTCAGTAATACATAAATTTCTCTCGCTAAAATCTAATACATTGTTACATACACGAGCGAATCGTACAAGTTGAGATATATAAACACCATAAGATGGTGACAAGGGAACGTCACCATCTAAAAATGGATAATTAACAATAGGAAATGAAAAATCATCTCTTTTATCATAAATTTTTGTATTAAGCTTCCCGTTTATGATATAGATATCAAGATCGAGGAAAGGGCAGTGGTCATTGTTATCATTAGCTTTATTTAAAGTAAGTTCTACAGGATAAATTTCTTTAGTATACATACTGAAGTCGTCATTATTTAGAGCCAATATATCATCCAAATATCTAAAAGTATTGTTAAATTTTTGTATCAAATGTTGTTTTGATGGGTCTTTGCTAATTTTAGTCATAAATTGTAACTCATAACAATACAAAAACAGGTCCGCAATAAGTGGTGCACAGTTAGTCCCCATTGGAATTCCAATAACTTGACGATATACGGAATCTCCAAAGCGAACAAAAATGTTATCAAGTAAAAATTCAAGTGCATAAATAGTATCAAAGCATGTCCAATTGACATAGTTCTTTTGTTTATTGCTACTAAAAAATGATCTAAAAGAGTTTGAACATATGTACTCGCATTCCGACTTTTTAAATGCCCAGTTAATTAGGGATGTGAATTTTTTCTTAATAAGAATATGAGGCAAAGTTGTATATAGGGTAGAAAAATCAAAACTTTGAACAGATTCAAAATCACCAATATATGCATGCAATTTATCAAGTACTTCCAACGAGTTTTTGACACTCCAAAAGTAATTAATTCCACTATTTTCAAAGGCCTTATTTGAACAATTTATTATCAGGTTTTTTATTGTACCAAGTGTACTAGTAAGTAAAACAGACAATTTAGTAGTTGAACAATGGCTGGAAGATGAAATAAATCTATATTTGTAAGGTTTTTTGTGCAGCTTCGGAAGCCAGTACATAGTTGGGACTTTCATTGTGTTTGGTTCTGCTTGTAAAGAAGTAGCTAAAAGTTTATGTTTGTTACAGATGTCGTTTTCTGAAAATGAAGTCAGTTGGAATGTTGGTGAATTCGTGATTTCCTTTTGCAGAACCTCTATATAAAATTTACGTCAAACAATAATGATATTATTCGCAGCTTTATCAGCCGGGACAAAAACAAATTCCTTGGCTAGTTCTGTTAGTTTATTTTTGATACGCGAAATAGGGTTTTTATAGTTTTTGTTGAGGGTAAAATGTTCTTTAAAATGTTGTATTCGAATATCAACTATCTTCATTACTGAATTAAAAAAAGAGTCCAAAGATTGTTTGTCAGCTTTTTCCCGTTTTACCCATTTCAAACAGTAGGCGCGGAGTGAGTCGTTGATGATATTACGACACTCATTCCAGTTAATAGTTGACGGGGAACGATATTTAGGTCCTTTACTGAGGAATGATTTTAACTCTCGGTCGCGAACGATGTTAAGGTCTCCTGTTATAACATGGGAAATTGGTCCATAGGTGTATTCTGAATTACTGCAATTACACGACATAGGTGTATTTTCAGTGATATTTACATCTTTACACAATTGGCTATAATTAAACACATATTTTCGGGTAGATTTCTTGTAAATATAACAAATGAGAGGGAGTTCAGTATTATCAAAATATCCAGGAATTTGGTCTTTAACAGAATGGTCGTTAAAAATACCGGCAATATTTACAAAATCAAAACCTTTATTGACATACTTTATTTTAATAAAATGTTTTTTATGATCTTCAGGGCGATCAATTTTTGGAAACAGTTTAGAATAACAATATGCCATTATAATTTGGACAATTTCATACTTAGGACTGTAATATGAAATTGTGTTGCAATCCTCTAAAATTTTATTTAATTTATTTATAGGTAAAGATCAAAGCTTGGTTAACAGATAATGTCTGCCGTTGTTTTTTGAAATGGAAATTAGGTCCGAAATATTTGTATGGTTGGTCCGAAATTTTCTTTGATTGCGATTTTTTCTGCGTCCATGAGAACGATTTTTACGAACAGTTTTAGAAACTATATCCAAAATGTTAACAGAATCGGTTCTTGATATATTGCCAATTCCCATGATATTATCATTAAGTCCGAGAGGGTAGACTGTCTGTAATTTTTTAATCCAATTTAATTCATTTATTTTTCGTGATCGTACAAACTTGGAATGAGATTCACCAGGCTGCTTATTTACTACTTCTAAAGGTTGAACTGTTAAATATTTAATAGGATGACTGTGCTTCTTAAGATGTTGATAAATGATACTTTTGAATTTATTGGGTCTTTTAAAACGATACAGGTGTTCTTGCGTGCGTTTAGATAAATATCGCCCAGTTTCACCTACGTACTGAATACCGCATCCCGGTTTGTTTCATGTGAGTAAATAAATAATACTGTTTGTTTTTCAAGTAATATCAGTTTCAAAATTTAGAGAAAATGTGCGACCATTAAATGTGGACCTTACTGTATTGTTGGTGGAAAGACGGGGACACGTAAGTCATTTTTTGGCATGACACTTATCGATAGAAGGGTAACCACGATTTTTATTGTTAAAAACGTTAGCTATTGTAGTATTTTTAGATAAGCGATTCTGAAGATTGAGACGTGTAGATACCCTTTGAACGAGTTTAGTATTTAATATTTTTCCATTTCTAAGCTTCATATTTGTTTTTTGGTATGTAGATTTATTACAAAGGAGCAAAGACTGGCGTCCAGAATATGAACCATCACACAGTAGATTAAATTGTGTAAAAATGATAAAACTGTTCGGCTCAAGACGTCAAATGCTTATTGTCATAAGTTACCCGACAAATTTAACAAAAGATAGGGTATATCAAGGTAGCGACTGACTTCTGACTAAATAGATGAATGGGGCTGAATATTAAAATACTACTTTTTGATAGATATTACTAAAGTAATGAACATAGAGAAGTTCTCGCTCGGACACACACTCCATAATCTAGTATAATATAAGAGCATAAACCTTAAGCACGGGGAGGCACTCTACTGTCTCCACACGACACTAAAGACAAACTCTGTAAAAAATAAAATTGAGAAAGGAAATGGTGAATATGTCAAAGCGACAAGAATCAATCCAACCAAGAAAGAATTAATCACTAGATAATTCATACTATATTCTGTAAAGCTTGAACAGAAAAATACTTTATAGACATAACTGTAGTCTATTTGAGAATATCAGACCATAAATCTGAGATTTTGCTTTTTGAAAATTTCCCTGGATTTGTTTCTATTTATAACTGTTACATTGAGCATTACAATTAACGATTTTCTTATATTTCAATAAAGATATAAAAAGGGTGAAAACAGACAAATCGTACTTGTTAACAATTGTTTCCAGCAATTTTCCCCATTAAACTCTCCCAAGGTTAATGAATGAATCATCTTATGGGATTAAAATGAATGTACGCATTAAAATTTCATGTGATATTAATGAATGTATGTTATAATAGTATAATCATTATTTAAGGTCTTGTTTACAAAAAATTATGACCATTAAGTGTTTGATGTGGAAGTTACTACCAACAGTTGTGTACCCATGATAAAGTATTAAATGTCAACTAGATCATATGTACATCATATCACGTGTGAAATATTAACGTGTGTGGGCGTTGAATGAAAAGCTTCTTTTTGCATGAATGTCAATTTCATAACCTTTTTTATTATTTTAAGAAACACAAAAACAAACAAAGCATAATTTATTATTGAAAATATTGTATAGCAGTGTCGAGTAGCGTTAATATAACCGTATGAATACATAAAGTCAAAAAAATTAGATCAGATATGATGCATTATGGAAAAAAATATGCATCTATCAAGTCTAAGCTCCCTGGAGCAAAGTTGACCTTCGATGTATTTGATGCCTTATACGTTGCCACGTATTATGCATAATGACTCAAATAGTTCGTTATTATATATAATCACTGAAATTGACCTGTAATTTTACATAATAACATTTGTCAATTCCCTGTTTATATTTCAGTTTATCAATAATACAAAGATCAACTGTTTGGATGACATAGTATGAAAAAATAGTTGTAAAACTTTGAGAAATCAATGTTGAAATGAAAAAATGAAACCTAGTACTCTACCATTTAGCGAATGCTCTATAATGTACTTAGGGGTAAGTACGAAGATTCACTTCTAAACACTTATTATCATAAAATTTCCATCGATACTGATAACTGTACGTGTAGTATTTGCAAAAAATCAACGTGAATGTACGTTCATGCTCTGGATGTGCATAGTGCATGCAATGAAAGGATCTGGGACACATATTTTCTGTAGGTATAGCATTTTCAAATAAAGCAGCATGAATGTACGTTTATGCTCTGAATGTGCAGAGTGCATGAAAATGCAGTAACATAAAATGACAATAAAGTTTCTAGGAAAAAAATTTCTTTTTTCCAATTAACAATAAATTCAATGTGAGAAACTTACACAAATAAATTTGCAGAATAACAAGATAAATCTAAAAGCTACAAAATAAGAAATTAAAAGAGCATTGCAGACGCAAAATTTCAAAAGTTTTGCCAAATACAGATTATATATTATATATTCTTGTGATCGAAAACTCTTAATTTAAAAAAAAGTTTGTTAAAAGTTGATTTATGATTATCTCTATTCATTACAACACAGAGGTGTAGACTACAGGGCTTGTACTATTATCGGAGGTAGACCTACCCTATCCGTGGCATCGACCTATAGTGGCTGTTAATGCTAGTCAATGAATGAAAGACCCATAAAAATGTAATAGCAATTTTAATTGATAATTTAATCTGGTTAACAAACATGGAAAAAATATCAATATATCAAAGGACAAGTTTTCTGTTGAAAGTTAATAATCAAATGTACCAGGATTATAATTTAGTACGCTAAACGCGCGTTTCGTCTCCATAAGACTCAACAGTGACGCTCATTTAAAAAATATTTATAAAGTCAAATAAGTTGAAGAGCATTGATGATCCAAAATTCCAAAAAATTGTGCCAAAAACGGCTATGGTAATCTATGCCTGGGATAAGAAAATCCTTAGTTTTTCGAAAAATTCAAAGTATTGTAAACAGGAAATTTATGAAAATGACCACATTATTCATATTCATGTCAACACCGAAGTGCTGACTACTAGGTTGGTGATACCCTAGGGGAAGAGACGTCCACCAGCAGTGGCATCGACCCAGTGGTGTAAATAGTTATCAAAGGTACCGGGATTTATAATTTAGTACGCCAGACGCGCGTTTAGTCTACATAAGACTCATCAGTGACGCTCATATAAAAAAAATATAAAGCCAAACAAGTACAAAGTTGAATAGCATTGAAGATCCAAAATTAAAAAGTTGTGCCAAATACGGCTAGGGTAATCTAAAATCCTTAGTTTTTCGAAAAAAATCAAAGTTTTGTAAACAGGAAATTTATAAAAATGAAGACTATTGTGGCAAACCCCAATGTGTATAGAATGAAAGTGTTTGTAGAAAAGCTTGGTTATTGTGCAATTTCATGTCTTTTGGTAAAAAGATTAGAAAGATTTTCATATTTTGTGATTGTTTTTCATCAAGATAGTTCATACATTTTTAACAAATTTAAGAACAGATGAAATGATAACGGACAACCCTGTTGAATTCCCTTGTATGTTAAACGAATTGTAGGATAGATAGGGAACACGCATGGGTCGCTTTAGCATATATCTAAGGTATTAATCGATATCAGATAATCTAGCTATTATGAGTATAGCCAAACAACTTAATCTAATAATACTAGCACTGGTATAGCAACTTTACCTGACCATATAGGAAAATAGGTATTTAGTCGGATCTTAACACGTACTTGTGATTTGGTTAAAACCGGTTTTGTTAAAAATATACGAAGAAATGTCGAAATGTTCAGGACTTAATTAAATCCGTATTTCGGTAGGATGGTGCAAGCATACGATTTTTATTGCGTCTTACACTTTGAGAAGCGAATAATCTTCAACTACTTTATTCAAATATTGTGTAAAAACGTTAATTTTGAGCTATAAAAGTCAAGTGGCTCGAGTATTTTTCTGAGGAAGTTTTAAAAAATTGCAAAGAAATATTTTTACATTGGGTTAGCTTTCATTAGTCTTAACTATCTATAGATTAACAACTTTTGGTTATATTCATAATTTAGAATCATCATTGAAGGTGGGGGGCGATTTCGCAGATAATTAATTATATTGATGTGCCATTTGTATGCAAGAGTGACATTTCGTTGTATTATGTGCCAATTCAAAAAATTTATGGGAGTTTTCTCTCCCCTTAACAGGTTCATTATTTTATAATTAAGTTTAGGTTTCTGATATAATTTTGAATAATTACAAAATGTATCAATTCAATATATTTCAGTTTTTGTTATTGGTGTATCAAAAACATTGATGTACGAATATAATTTCATAAATTTGAAACGTTTAAAATGATTACATACCAATATAAAGAACTGTTCATCATTTTTGAAAAAGACTATGAACGAAAATCGATTTATTTATCTTCCCTTGGTGACAGATTGATTGGGAAATGAACCAGCGTAATATAATGGTAATCACAGAGAGGGACCAGCAAGCAATTTTTAATTGTAGCTTATTCAACGTTAAAACAATTTTCCACTATAAACGAATGTTACTTTATACAAATATAAGGACTTTGTTAGCTAAATCTATAAATTTTATTAAATATTATGATTTTTTATTGCAATAGATTAATATGCTACAGACTGGTATTTGATCAACACTATTCATATCTCCGATTGTGAATGTCAAATGATATTGAAAGTACAGAAAGTAGATTATTTTAAAAAAGTAAACGTGAATATGCCAAAGTTTTTGTTCAGATTTGCTACACCAAAAAGATAAGTGCAACACAAACCATTATTGGTTTCTATATTACATTTTCTTTCAACAGTTTTATTGTTTTGCAAAGTTCACATTTGAAATTCCTTAAAACTTAATTTAATCGATATGTTCCCATAGAGATCGGATGTAAGGTTTTTTCTCTCCCTCCACCCTATCTTTTAATTAAGTGAATAGATATTAACTTTTATCATTTCCCATTAATAAGTCAAGTCCACTCCTTCAATGAAAAATGATGATGACACATAGCCCCTTTACTCTATAAATAAGCAAACATTTAATACTTTACATACAAATAATGATCTATAATGACCATGTCGCCTTCATCAAAGGTAAGGTACAGACAGTAAAACATTTTCTTTGAAAATACATTACGGAGAATTCAATTTCTTTTCTTTGTTTTTACAAATAAAAAATTCAACAGATCTTTACACTTAAAGTTGATGTGAAAGTAAGGCATGCGGGTATATGTACACATGATAAATGTTTCCAAACAAATTTAATTGTTATTTAGGTTTCTTACATCCTTTACTCTTCAATCATATCATGTAACTGGTACGGCCTGCTTAAACGATAAAAAATCACAAAATATTTGACCTTTTAGCAACTGAAGTGTAGAAAGAAAGACCAGCATCATAAATAAATTTAGAAACAAATTGTAATTTGCCAAAAGAATTATCGTTTACTTGTAATGCTTAGCTATTGGCTATACGAAAGATTAAAACTTGCAATGTTATTAATGTTAGGTGTAAGCTTTGAGCCGCTGGGAATTACCTTTTTTCTTTAGTGAAATAATGTTTTGACTATAATTTGTGGTAAAAATGGAAACGATAATTTTTTCAACGGTAAGTTATAATAATTCTTTTATTATTTTTTTTTCTTTTTCCTTTGCCATTATAAAACCACAATTTACAATTCAGAAATGTGTCAGGAATAGAGCATACTTTCTGATTAGTCAATCATAAGCAAAGTTACAACATCAAACTATACGAAGATTAAAGTTTTCTGGTTTGACACTGAACACTTTCCAAGAAAGCTATTATCCATTCTTTGAAGTGTTCGAACTTTTCAATTTGCCATTTTATTTCGGACATTTTTTTTTTATTCTTCTTGGAGTTCCGGGTTTTTTTTGTTATTTTACTTTTAATGAATATTTTTTCTTGTTTATGAATTTAGAAATACAATGGGAAATAACACGACGATTGCTTCAGTGTGAATTTAAAAAAAAAAATTAACTTTTTTTAAACTCGGACAACATTGATTGATTATTGTTTGCATTACGCCTAGTAGATCTCAACAACAACTAAACCATTCTATTATTATAACTTGGAACCATGCATTCACATTTCAGATTATAGCTGTTCTTTGTGTTTTTGTGGAATCTGTTGTTGGTGAGGCATACCCTTTTGTGCAACCTACAAAACAGGAATGTAAAGACATGATGCCATCGAACTTTCAAGATAGGCCTCAACAGACGAATCGTACATTCACAATCAAAGTCACTGATAACATATATCAGCAGACTGCTGTAAAAGGTATAACTGATATCTCCTTATTTTAATCATAAGTCTTATTTTTAGAAGTTGTAGTAGTAGTAGTATCGTCACTTTAACTATATTTATTATTATAATTATTTAATGATTGGCTGTTATTTATTTTGAATTTATTGAACCATAAAATTAATTTTTGACTCTTCACATTGAATAATCCGCGAAGCGGATTATGTTAAATGTGAAGAGTCAAAAATTAATTTTATGGTTCAATAAATTCAAAATAAATTATTGCCATTCATTATAAATAAATTTCTATCAAAAATAAGGCTCAAAGATATATATTAATACGAATATCAACGTACACAGATGTTTGCGTATGAATACATAACGCTAGAATGGGCGTGTCTCCATAAAAATTGATAACATTGAAAATAAAGCTAATTCTTTTAACCAATCAGAAGACAGTAAATACACCAAATTTATTAATACAGAATGTCTTCTTTTTTTTTACTAAAACAATATTGTATGCGCAATAATAATCCTTTAGTAAAAATGTAAGTTGAGTAATTTATGTCAAGTTTTTTGTTAGGTCATAGCTTTAAGGCCTCCATGACATTATTTATGAAATAGTTTGTAAACAATATTGATATGACTAAACCGAAGGTTTTGCATAAGTTGGTGAAAGAGCTCTTCTTTTATAATTCACATATATGCCGGCTGAAAATAAACTCTTGCTTATTGGATGATTCTTATCAAAATCGCTCAATGTTAAAGTTTGACAACTAATTATTTTATCATATTGATCATTTGTTTTCTATTCTCCTAAAGAATAATAAGAGCGGTTTTTAATATATTTTGCCAATATTTTGCCAATATTTGCTTTATTTTGTTTTCCTTTTATGAATTGATCTTTTTTCAGTTACCATAGAACGACGTGACAATTTTCCAATTAAAGGATTAATACTTCAAGCCAGAAGGGCCCAGTGTGATGTAGCAAATCAGACAGAACCAGTAGGAACATTTTACCTTGATGGTGAAAAAATATTGCAACTCTTCCACTGTTCAAGGAAAGACGTAAGTACATAGTGTGTTGCTGTTTGAATGTTTCCATTTCCAAATGAACATGCCAGAAGAAAAAAAAACACATATCCATTCAAATGCACAAATTACATATGTTACATATAAAAAGGCGGGATACTACTGTTGCCTTTATTTACGGATGGTTCTTGTGTAAACGAATCAACTTGATATCTTTGATGAATTTTTCGTTGTTAATTAGAATTTTACAAGAAAAACATGTTTATATAAATGTTCTGTCTCTCTTTTAATATATTGCACACTCTATCTTTGTTTATCATATCAATGGCTTCAGATTGGTTGGGTAAAGATGAAAAGATGAAAAAATCAATTTATCTTAAATAATTGTTGATAAAAGATATCATCTAATATTTTAATTACAACACTAGGACAGTGTTGTAAATCGAGCATGGATGTCAATAGAAAGAAACCTAGAAGTACATTGGAGTAGCAATAATATAGACTTTGGACGAGTATATTTCATGTAAGTTATGATAGATCTATAATTTTTTTACTAGAAGTGGTCTATAATTTTCAGAGAACTAAGACTTTATTATTGTTACATCTAAATTTAAGTATTACTACGAAATGATGAACATACGATTTTTTTTACACTTCAAGTACCGACTGCATTTTTCTTTTTTAATTGTTGTCTGAATGACATTGCACAATATTTAAACCCCATCACATGATTAGTGATAAACGTGCATGACTTTTCTATTCCTGTTATGTCAATTTAACCATATTCTATTTCAAATTTCTTTCTAATAAGTCCTTTCTTGCACAGGTGAAGAATATAAATTAAGAGTATAAAAGAGTAAACTTTAAGTATCATGTCAAAGAAGACATAAGGGGACGCCAATTATGTTTCTGTTGGAAGGGAGGGACAGGAGGATTTTTCTCGAACGGGGTATTCATTTTCATCTGTTACTAGGCCGTCTTATATGTAAAGCGATACAGATCCACGTAAAATGTCATTTTCACTATTGAACACAACTATTTCCTATATATACACATGGAAAAAAGTATTGCAACAGCTTGATTTTTTAAAACTTGACAAATCAGCCTCTTATTTTGGATGGAATATGATAAAATATTCGTAAAATAATATTGTAACCTAGTTTATGATAACATTGGCATTTAAAAGAACAAAAAAATGTTTGGAAAAAAATGATTTATCTAATCACAATTTTAATAACAAAATGAAGTGTTTTTTGTACAAAATAATGCATTTTACAACTTTTACTGTAGTCGAACTTTACAATGTCAGACATTTCAAAATAAATCTTAAGATGATTGTTCACATCATCGTTGATCGTTATACGACAAAGAATTAGTACTTTGTGCGCAGCCTCAATTCAAACAGATAACCGCCTCTTGACGTCTTCTGATTTCTACCATAAATCGACTAATTTGTTGCTAAGGTAGCAGTAACCATTTCTAATGAAGGGCATTGTTTATTTCATGATGTGTTTGAACTGGGGTGTCCTTCCGCGCACTTTACGCCCAATAGTGTCCAATATATGCTCGATATGGTTCAAATCCGGGCTTCGATCGGGCCACGAGAGATGAACCGAATTCAATTGGAACAATGGATCTTCCTCCACGATGCTAATTTCCAATTTTGGCGAGCTCCACACTACATTGGATACGGACAACTGTGTGTCTGTTCGTAAGCAATGGTTCCCAAAATGGTCTGCTCGCACGATAACCAGTAACGATGAGTAAATCTTGAACAGTTCTTGTTAAAAGCTTATGTATGCCCACCACTCTCTTCTTAGGATTGTATTGTATGCAATGGCTTTTCTTCTGACCAATCTTCATTATGCTTGATTTTCCCTAGCAGATGGTATAGGAGGTCTTCTTGATCTTGGAAGGTCTTCAACACCGTTTATTGCCTGATTTTTATTCTCAAACGACTTATAGTGTGATGGTGATGACCAACAATACGTGCAGTTGTCACAGCGACATTCCTACTTCTCTTATGCTGATTATTTGCCTTATTTCTGCAGCTAAGACTTTTGGAGGATCCATTACAAGGTGTCAATCACATAACTTTATAAACTTGGTTATTTTAAGTATTGAAAACAATGAAGATAAAAACACCTGTTTTGCTGTTTACGGGTACAGTAGCTGCATGTGCAGATAAGAACTTATCGAGTAAATATTTATTGATTAAACTCAGGTGATATTTTAATAATGTTGAACTAGTTCTATTTCAACAAATTATATGACAAAAAAATAAAAAGCGTTTTTTTTTTTAATTTCAATTTCAATTTGGTGTTGCAATACTTTTTTCCATGTGTATATTTAGAAATATTCATTTCGATACTGTATCGGGCAAGATTATTGTTATTTTCAGTTCTCGAAATATTTTTCTAAAAAATTCTCCATGGCGTACATAGAATAAAATTAAATGCTAGTCCCCTTTAGTAGATGTGAAAATAAGTCACTTGTTAAAATATTTGTTTTAACTCGATGTTGAGTAAGGTCTGTTATCACTTATTTTTTCATCAAGATTGCTATTTTAAGATCTTATAATGTTTGACAATTTTCTTCTTTCAACAGAGCTACGATTGTTGCTACAGACAAATTATACTGGACAGATGTGACCAGTGAGATTATAAGACACTTATCAGATACCGATGCATCCACAGGTGAAGTTTGCCCTGCCTCTACAAGTAGACTAGGAAGTAGTTCTAACAGAAACAATGCCGCTGGTACTCTATTGTTGTTCTCATGTGTAATGTTTTATTTTACTTTGTAGTTCAGAATCTATCTTTTGTCTGAGTCATTGTGTCATAACATTGATAAAATTTACATTTATACTGTTGTGTTTCTGTGCAATTAGATATATAATTTGTTATTACAACATGACACTGAAGCAGATATATAAAAAATAAATATGAATTAGAGGAAGTTTCACCGTAAAAATCTACGAAACAGCAACCTACAAAACACAACTTTACCAAATAAGATAAAGAGTTAACATATATGGTCAACAATTGGTAGTTCTTGACTATTTTGTCATCTAAATGTGCTGATATTAAAACATTTGATAAAAAGACTAATCAGAGATTATACAAAATATGCCATCAAACACAATTTACTAAATGAACAATAAACAAATACAACATCTCAAGAGGTTCCTGACTTGAGGAACAGGACATCAATTTGTGTCAGGTTAATGCAATTTGTTTGTGCAATAACTTTCTTTTGCTGTAACTGATAGTATTCATTCAGAATGTATGATATATCGATCTCATTGTGTCCAAAAAGGGGCGGATCCAGGATTTTCAAAAGGCTTTTGCTGTACAAAATCAGAAGAAATAAAGAGGGTATCAAAACTACCCATGTAGGAGGGACTGTACTACCTTGCTCCCAACCCCATCCCCATCTGAATCACTAAAAAAGAATGTAAGCATGCAACTTTGACCACAAATCTTGAATAAATGTCACATTGAATATAGAAAATATTAAGAATCAACAAGAGAAATTTTATAAAATGTCTGTTTTTTCTAGTCTATATATGATTTGTTGTTTAAAACTAAAATTATTGATATAATTATACAAAACAGATATGAATAAAACGCTTTAAACTACTATTTTATCATATTGTTCCATGTCGGAAATCTACAACCTCGCTACTTAACTCATATTTAGTAATGAATACCAGGTAAGTGATTGTGTTTTCTTTTAAAAGTATGCTAAACATTTGCAATTGGTAGATTTGCAATTTAATGATGAACGTATAAAATAGTTCAAAATTAGTTCCAAAGAAGAAGGAAAAAGTAAAATAACAAAATAAACGAATTCAAATGAAAATTCAGAACAGAGAGTTAATAATCAAATGGCAAAATCAAGCACTAAAACATATCAAACGAATGAATAACAACTGTCATATTCCTGACTTGGTACAGGCATTACCTTAAGGAGAAAATGGTGGACTAGACCTGGTTTTATAGCTAGTAAAACCTCTGACTTGTATAACAGTTGCATGCAATTCAATTATATTGACAGCAATATGACAACAAAACAAGCAGACATAATAGGTAACAATGTCAAAAATATGGGGTACAGCAGTCAACATTGGGTTATCATCAAAATCAATATAAAAAACAAATAAATACGTCAACAAAGAACAACAAAAAAAGGCATCTAGACAAAGCACATCAGTAAAAACGAAGTCAAGAATACAAATATTTACAATAGCACAATAAAACAATATATATAACAAGATGTATAAGTATCGAGCCACGTCAAAGGGATAGTATCATAAATAGACTTAACAGTAAAAGTGATAATTTACAAAGACAAAGAAAAGCCATGAAGATGATAAATAATGTAAGTATCTACAACCTTTACTTCCAGACCTTCGTGTATTATTTGTGAAGTTGATACAGAATATTTATCAACAAGTCTTGGTTTATTCCGATTAAACTTTTGGGGAAAGGACGAGACGTTCTTTGGCATTGTCCTGGTTCGTCAACTTTTTGCCCAGACACTGGTGCCATTGTATATAAAGTATGTGCTTGACTACCGTATAAGTTTCTTAATGTATATCCAATATGCAGGTGAAGTTGATATATTACTACTAAGGTGGGGGGGATTGATAAGTTTAAAATCAAAATTGTCTCGTTTATTTTAAATTCTGGTACTGAGATATTCGCTTATGTCAAATTTGAGGTATATTGAATACAATATCTTGTCGAGGCAAACAATTTGCAGCAATGGAAGATTTAAGGGTCAATTCTCAATACCCTAATTCAAACACTCGACGTTTGTAAAAACTGCAAAACATGGAGATAACATTTCACTATGAAAACGTTGATGTTTTTGTTTTGTTTGATGCAAATTAAATTATATTGACAACGATGTGTGAACAAAACAAACAGACGTCATTGGTAAAAAACAAATGTCAAAAATACCATGGGGTACATCCGTCAACATTGTGTTATATATTGTACTAATAACCTTAATAATTATATATAAGCCAAAACGTACGAATCAAAGAGTACTATCAGTTACTGAAGCTGGTTCAGAGCCAATTCGATCATGTTTCACATGCCTAGACTTATCAGTACAGATACAACGGATTTAGTGTAAAGGATCATAACAGTGTGATAAAAGGTACTACCGTGTGCAATGCCTATGGATTGGTTATCGAAATAACAGTATAGTTCGAATTTTTAACTTTATTTCTTGAATTTGACAATTAAAAATATTTATAAGATTTCTATACAACGAACAAAATCCTCAAAGAATACTTAAGACATCCCTTTACAACAATATAGTATGTTCATACGAATATTTGTACAGGTTTTATATACACAGAACGAGGAAGACCCAGTTCGACCTCTTTTGTTTATACTCCAAAAGGAACAAAATATTAACAGACATATGATAGTTCAGAATTAGTTCTTTTAAAAGTATTAAAAACTGAAAGCAACACGTTATAAATGTCATGCAAACCTTAATCGGGAACGCTCAAAGCCGAAAACTTGAATTAGGCGTCGTGGGAGTTTGTGTTAGGTTACCCAGCGATACTTTATTACGTGTTGTTTGTGGGGACAACAACATATTGTCTAAAAGATAGCACAGGTTGTGTTTAAAGAGGGACGAATGATACCAGAGGGACAATCCAACTTATAAATCGAATTAAACTGACAACGCCATGGCTAAAAATGAAAAGGAAAAACAGACAAACAATAGTACACACAACACAACATAGAAAACTAAAGAATAAACAACACGAACCCCACCAAAAACTAGGGGTGATCTCAGGTGCTCCGGGTCAATTGTGTAATTGAAGATACATGAAACATAAGTGTTCATATGCGTCCTCAAAATATAAATATAAGATGGGGCTTTGTTAATTGATACCTATTTTGTTTTCCAAACGTAAGTGGCAAATAAACTCATCATAGATAACAGGATTGAAAGACGCGCATTTCGTCTAATAAAGACTCATCAGTGACGCTCGAATAAAGTTAAAAGGGCCAAAAAAGTACGAAGTTGAAGAGCATTGAGGACTAACAATTCCAACAAGTTTTGCCGAATACAGCTAGGGTAATCTATAGCAGCTTTTCCTTAGGCAGTAAAGCCTTAGCATTTCACAAATGTAAAGTTTTGTAAATAGTTAATTTATAATTATAACCATATTAATGATAATTCATGGCAACACAGAAGTGCTGACTTCTAGACTGGTGCTACCCTCGGCGAATAAAACCTCAACCAGCAGTGGCAACGACTCAGTGTTTGTAAATAAACTCATCATAGATACCAGGATTTAAATTTTGTATTTGCACCAGATGCAAGGGATTGGACCCAATTTATAACAACATCATAGTGACGTCCTCTCTCTTTCCAATCAAACAACTCTCAACAATAGACAAAATGAAATAGAACATTCTACATACGGTCTGTTGTTTTTGATTTATAATTTTGATTTGTATCAACATTGAACAAATCCTAAAGAAGTGAACTTTCGATAGTAGTTAATATATAGTTTCGTTCAGATGTGATGTATACCTAAAAGTTACTTCTTAAAAGTGATGTCCGTTATAGAAAATCAAGAGAAGAAGGTGGTATTTAATGAAGATGACAATAACTCCATCAACGCCGAGTTAAACAAAAATATTCACTGGTTTACCAAGCAGCAATAGAAGATAACATACATGTGTCGTCATGTTTTCATTACAACCATGGAGTTTTAAAAAAAAAGTAAAATCACAAAAATACTGAACTCAGAGGAAAATCTAATCGGAAAGTCCATAATCACATGGCAAAATCAAATGACAAAACACATAAAAAAACGAATGGACAAGAACTGTCATATTCCTGACTTGGTACAGGCATTTTCAAATGTAGAAAATGGTGAATTAAACCTGGTTTTATAGTCAATGTTTCAAAATCTGGTTGTGTTCTACACTGAGAGGTGATGCAAATAGAGATTATATAGTCCTGTGTTATATTTTTTGATGTTTCGAACCCGAAAATATGGTTTAATGATAAGATTGGTGTAATGAAAGATGATAAACATTAATTTAGCATTTGCAGTTATCGTAATCGTATCTTTTCTTGTTAAGTCGTCTATAACGATGGAAGTTGTAATCCTATGTAAATCAACCAACTATTTCCATATGGTTCGTCGTTCGTTTCAATGCCAGAAATATTAGTCCCGATATCAACACAATAAAGGTACCACAGTGGTGTTTTACACACGAAATAAACAAATATTTTCTTCATTTATTAACAGCTGCATACTGTAGGTTTATAATATAGTTCTTCTAGCAGATATATATTCTCTTGTCCAAAATGAATATTATGATAATACCACCGTTTTTCTACAAGACTTCGACTATTAAAACATATTGCAGATTGTTTAATTTCAAAAATGAAAGCTGTGCTCAAATAATCATAAAGAAATTAAAATAAATATAAATAGCCATTGTATTGAACCCTCCTAAACGGGACAAAATGTGTTTATGCTTTTGTGTTAACTTTTACCATACCAAAATTCTTGTTAAAAACTAATTATTTTGGGGGGTAAAGAAACCAAAATATTAGAAATTATTAACTATAGAATGGTACAGTATTTTAAAAACTGTTCATCATTGTAGCTACGGCATTTTCAAAGGTTGTTTTTAACGTAACTTGAGCTTGGTCAAAACATGATCCAATATATCTGAAAACCCGAAAATGATTTATTTTTTGTTGATATGAACCATGTCTTATAATCAAACATATTAAAAAGTAAAACAACAAAAAATACCTAAATCCTATGAAAACTTAAAAGGGAAAGTCTGTTATCAAACGGCAAAACCATAAGTCCAAACATGTCAAACGAATGGACAACAACTGTCACACAGCAGTCACCATTGTGTTATAATCTTAATCACTATAAAAACAAACAAATATTTAACAAAAAAACACAAAAAGGCATATAGACAAAGCGCATTAGAAAAATGAAGACAAGAATACAAAAATTTACCGGAATAGCACAATAACACAATGACTGGATGACTGTATAAGTACACAGCCACTTCTGTTGGTTTTTTTTTAAAGGGAAGAGACATTTTTCGACATACCACTGGCTTATCAACTTTCTAATGAGACACTAGTGACATTTTACAAATTCTGTGTAGTAGCTGTACATGTAGGCACTTGAATACCGAATCAGTTGGGATATATAGATTCCATATGCAAGTGAAGTTGGTATATTGCTACTAAGGCGGGGGAAATTGATGATTTTAACATTAAAATTTTCTCGTTTGTCATAATTTCTTGTAGTAAATGACTGTGTAGTCAAATTCCAGGTAAAAGTCCAAAATGAGGCGGAGAAAGCCGTGTCTTTTGTTTCTTTAATTTCTAGTTTTGGGGATACATCTATTTATTACATGTATCGTCAATGCTTCTAGTGCCATACATCCCATTCGTTTGTTCTTTTTTAATCGTAAAAACTGTAGTAAATTGAGGGGTCATATATACCATGTATTTCCCTATGCTTAAAAACAAATAGTAAAATATTCTGTTGTTTCTGTTTGAAAAGAAGGGTTCTATATTCAGTCATAGTCAATATCAAATGTTTGAAAGGCTTCTGTATAAGTACCCTTTCTGAATCGTAAAATTAAAGGGGGTAGACCCATAACCTGAATAATAATATTAAATCTCTTCGATACTCCTTTGTAATTTTCTTAGTGTTATTGTGTTTTAATATCCACAAATTTCACCTCTTTTGACAATTTGGTTTTCCACTTGTCCAAAACACCACACACGAACCCCAACTAATATGGAAAAAGGTTACATTTCAACTTGCGCAACATATGAAAAGGTGTATGATTTTTAAAACTAAATTATATAAAAAGAATTGCGTAATAGAACCCCCACGGCATCCCTATCAATTAAGTATTGAAGCCCCCTAGATATTAACGAACTACAGATCATAAAATAAAGCTCTATATAGAGCTTGTAACCGATACGACTCATAAAGTGAAAGAAACATAATATCACAAATGTTTAAATGCGTAATCATGCAACTGAGCAAACTATAAAGGTTGGCATAACTATAAAAAAGCAAATTGGTGTAAAATAAGCATAGTAAAATGAAAGGAAAGTTTATTTACATCATGTCTTTTTTTCACAGTAATGATGGGTTTTTAGAGAAAACGGACAAATAATTCAAGTACTGGATATTGATTTTTTAAAATTTTTACTAAGCCAATGGTTTTAACTACTAACTTAGATGGCTATATACTTATTATATCTATGCTACAATTAAAATTTAGATATTATTACACTTTTTTCGGTGCAATAGTGAAATACGGAAAAAATATTCCGTCATTGTGCCGTAAATTAGACTAGCTAATTGGCGGCAAATTTATTTTGGAGGGACATGTCAATTTAGCCCGATTAAATCCAATCTCAGAATATTTATCAAAGAAAATACGTGAAGCAAGTATGTGCATTATTTAACGGAACTGTATAACCACTATTATATTTAATGTATGTTCAAACTAGAAACCATAGCCGAAACGAACACTTCTTTTCAGATAAACATTCAGAAAACAATAACAAAACACAGTATCCACAGCATGGTTAGGATTCTGTCCACTAAATAGCCATGGCTGAACATTGAATTAATTTCACAAGTTTAATTATCTTATTTTTTTCCACGGAAACAAAATTGATAATCGTATTGGTATGAATTTGAAAGAATGATCATGAGCATGCATTAGTCCAAATAATTATGACGTCTTGAAAGGCTATTATAATTTTTTTCTTTGACGCCTTACATCAAAGAAAAAAATTATAATAGCCTTTCAAGACGTCATAATTATTTGGACTAGAGCATGCATGTAAAAATTGCTAAAATGCATAGGACATAGGTTTGTGACTGAATTGATTATTTTGAGTATTAATACACAGCCAGGTGTATATTTTTAAGCAGTTTAGCATGTTTTGAACTTAAGCTCAGTGCCATAGTGGGTTGTACTTGTAATTCCGACTTCATACCCAGGTCCTAGTCCAAATTATTATGAAGTCTGGCAAGGTTATTTTAATTTATTTCTGGGAGGCCTTCCTACGACGTCACAACACTGAAGCCATTTATTACGTCTGGAGTTTGAGCACAGGGGCTTGTTACAATTGCCGGGTTTACTATCCATCCGAACCCCTAAAAAAACACAAGGGAGGAAGCTCATTTGCGACAATGCTTCAAATTATTGCTGTAAAATTTTTCTAAGACTTTCACTTACTTTGTGACCTGAATAAATCTGTTCCCATTTGAATTATCTCTTCAATGACATATATTTATTACCTTAAGTAACCTCTATAACTATTGTAATCCTTAAAACAAACTCGACATTTCTGAAATAGAACGAATCGAGGCCCTACATTTTAAAATGAAAGTACTAAAGCGACACCTATCGGAAAATATATTTTCGGCACTCTCTGGTGTTTACCATAAATGTTATGTTTTTCGGAAGTCTACTGTATTTTAGATTTCAATAATGTAAAAATTGGCGGGAATTATTAGGTACACCAGTGTTCTCCCCAGGATTTTAGGATAGCACCAGGGTAACGCGTGTCGAAATGATTTGTACAATATGTCGTGTCGTGTTGCATCGCTTATTTTTTAACTTGTTAGTTTTTGTGCCTTTTTGTCTTTTGTTTTGTTTACTGTTTTATGTAGACTTTGGGTAAAAAAAAGTAAATCAAACAGTTTGTTTACTTAAATATCTTTTAAGAATAAATAACAGAAAGCACTTTTAGTCTTTAAACTAGTCACTTTTTATACTTTGATCAAGCCAATTTTGTCCTGATACTTGTATAGTTACACTACACATTCCCCACATTCCCCATTTTTGTTAGATTACACCATAACAATTAACTTTAAACAAGATTAAATTTTAATGTAGAAGGTTTAGTAAATTAAATACTATTTTCCAAAGCTTTAGACATGATTCTTTTAGACATCGATCTAGCTGTCATGTCTAGCTAAGTTCCAATCATTGTAAATTTATTTTGTAAAAGTTAATCATTAAATTTTTTTAATACTATTCAGCTATATCAACAGATGTTTTCAACAACCTCATTTTACTATACAGCCCTAACTCAGTCAGTAGATGTGAAACAACAAATGGAAGTGTTTAACGACCTTGACTGGCTATACAGTCCTCGCACGGTCGGTAGATGTGAAAATGAATATACTACTTATTTAATATAATATGTCTGTGCTTTAATAAAAGTATGATTGTCAAAAATAATTTGCAATATATTTTTGTTGTATACTCAAAGAAAGTTTTTGGGATACGATTGCTTTTAAGCAATCTGTAGACTTTTACCGTTGACTCAGGGCTCATTCCCTCACGTCAACTGTTTTATTCTAAACATTCAGCAACATCTCAGATTCTTATGATTGTCTTGCTTTAAAAGATAAAAACAAGCAAAAGGATTGAACATAAACAACTTTCCTGTAATGTTCTTCTCATAATCTCCATGTTTGATTTTTCCCTTGACTTATATGCGTGTTTTTAACAACACGGAAAATCAGATTTAAGCAGTATTTATATTTAGTGTTTTTATAAATTTAGATACACGTCAGAGGGAATTCCCCAGTTTTGATAAATGCGAGAGTTCTTTGAATTCCGATAATTCTATTTCTGTCATATAAGAACTGAAGTGGAGTTTTCAATATTTTACCGTTATGAAACTGATACTGTACTCTCATAAAGAAATTGAGACTCAATCATCATATCATAAATTAAATAAACGTTCTTGTTCCAAATCGCAAGTCGCGGGTTTGTTTATGTATTAATGCGCATGCGTATAGTTTTCTTGATTTCAAGGGGTATCAGATTGAGTGGTTGTTCTGGATTCCCCGCTTATTAATTAATTTGAAACTCGTTGGATTCTTTCTATGTCTGCCTGCTATTGAGGGTTTAATATTGTTGTTGCATAATTTAAAATCATATGCATCATTTATATTAAAATCAATGAAGTTTTACCTATAACACCCCTTTAGCCGAAATTGAGTCTTCCATATTATCGTTTCGAGTTGTCTCCCTTTCAGAAGTATTTCCCGTCAAAAAAAAATAACTCGTTAGATGTCGATAAACGTCGTATTATATTAAGAACGGTCTCAATTTAAACAGAGGAGTGTGTACGGAAGGATACATGCCCACTGACCCAAAGGAAATTAATAATTAAAGAGTTAGAAATGGGGTTCCTCCTAGAATTAACGGTGATAAGATACGAAGTGAATAGTCCGAGATTACTGGGTACAAGTCAAATCGGCACCCATAGAAAAAGTCAAATCGGCACCTGGTTAAATCGGCATCTAGTCAAATCGGCACCTATTTAAGAGTCAATTCGGCATCCAATAATATTTGATATAATATATGGGACTGGGAAATGGGGTTCCTCCTAGAATTAACGTTGATAAGATACGAAGTGAATAGTCCCGAGATTACTGGGTACAAGTCAAATCGGCACCCATAGGAAAAGTCAAATCGGCACCCATAGAAAAAGTCAAATCAGCACCTGGTTAATTCGGCATCTAGTCAAATCGGCACCTATTTAAAATTCAATTCGGCATCCAATAATACTTGATATAATATATGGGACTGGGACTATTTAAGTTTGTAATTTAAGTATAATAGCATAAAAGTCTCCTACGGTCCCAGCTTGTCTGGCAAATCAGCCGTCGGACATCAGAGTAATCTCGAACTATGAAGTGAAATACCTTCTCTCTCTCTCTCTCTCTCTCTCAGTGACTGCTGTGGAAAGTAAACTTGGAATTGATAGCACACAAATAAAACACAATAAGTACATTGCTCGTACACTTGTATCCGGGATTAGCTATTTTTAAAGTTGAGTGACTATTCAGATTTATATTACCTTTGCATGTGCAGTTGAATTAGTTTTGAAAATAATACTATCCAGCTGTACCAGGCCTTGCGGTCATAAAACTTTCGAGTCAGTTTTTTTGTACTCATACTCGAAAATCAACCAATGAAATCAATGAAATTGCTTGATTTCTTGTTTCGAGCATGATTTTTGTGCTCCAAGCACTGAGCAAAGTTTTATGCCTTCAAGGCCGTAGTCCAAATAATTATGACGTCTTGGAAGGCTATTATAATTTTTTTTCTTTGAAGCCTTACTTCGACGTCGAAGTTAGGCGTAAAAAAAAATATAATAGCCTTTCAAGACGTCATAATTATTTGGACTATCAAGGCCAGGGCTGCCAAAAATGTGTGAGACTCACGCATGTTCATGCTTTTTTGCAGCAGTATCCTTGGATCAATTTTTTCCTCTTTGATCTTTTCTATTTTGGCCAAATCTCACGAATTTGCTTAATGAAAAGTTGGCAGAACTGCTATACATGTGTCAATGAAAACTATATGGCAATCGTATCCCTCAGAGCATTCTGCTCTTTGATTTTCCTTGAGGTAACATCCTTATATAATTTTGCATTCGATTTGTACTTTATTTCTATTTTAAATGATGGGTAATATTTTAGGAGCACATTTTTGTAATACGCTAAATCAGGGGAAGTAACTAACGTTTTTAAAAATACGCAAATCTTTTATGACCAAAGGCTAGAGTAATAGAGCTTATTAACAAATGTCTGCTTGTCCCTCAAAAGTCTCATAAGTCTGTGATCATTAAGTTATGATCTCTTAATTAATTAAAACACAAGAATCATGTACATCGATTAAACCCAATCATCAAGGTTAATCGATCACGTGGTGTAAACAATCTTGGTTGTCAGAACTGGATTGAACTGGTTTGAACTGGTCAATTTTCATCTGAAATTTTATACCCCATGGAAAGGTTTACCGTTATATGATTTTTTTTACCGAAAATTTTAGCACCACGTTGAAAAATTATTCATCGCGGCAAGAACGATACCACCACGGTATAAAATTATACATCGCGGGCCCGTGGTCCTTTCAGGGCCTGGGGAGAACACTGGAACACACCGTCTTTCATTGTCATATTGTGGTAAACTCCCGAGAGAGCCGAAAATATATTTTCCGGTAGGTGTCGCTTTTGTACTTTCATTTTAAAATATAGGGCCTCGATTCGTTCTATTTCAGAAATGTTGAGTTTGTTTTAAGGATTACAATAGTTATAGAGGTTACTTAAGGTAGTTTTCCTTGCAGGTTTAAAATTTTTACCTTTTTTTGTGCTTATTGATGTAAAATATTTCCAGAAATATCCAAAAAAGAAATGATAAAAGAAGATACGATTCCATTTGAGTCAGGCAAATATTTATTTTGTTTAAAAAAGATTTCCCACAATTATCAATGAAACGTCACTTCCCACTTCCGGTGAATATAAAATATTAAATTTTGACGGATAATGTAAATCGCCGATTTTAATATTTGTATTCACCGGAAATGACGTTTCAATGATAATTGTGGGAAATGTATGGATGGAATAAGTATGGTATCGACGAAGACCCAAAGTTAATGTAAAAACAACCCACTAACATGAACAAGGACACAGTACCAGTTTAAACAAAATAAAGGTTATCTTAAATATTGTCTGGTTTGGAAGAAGTTGTACAAATGTATTATATTCTTTGAAATTGAAATTACAAAATCACAGGAACAATAACTATGATATTATTAGGGCCCCGCCTTTAGCCGGGTCGCCCTATAGTGATCAGTCTGTCCGTCCGTCCATCCGTAACACTTTAACTTTGTGTCCGCTCTATATCTAGAGAACCATTATGATTTCATACTTTATAGTTTACATGTTTATTAACCACCACCAGAGGGCGTGTCATGATGTATGTACAACTTCCTAGGTCAAAGGTCAAGGTAAAAAAACTTTGGTTTCAGTTGACAACCCTGTGTCCTGTGGTGAAGATCGTGTCCGCTCTATATCTTGAGAACCGTTATGATTTCAAAGTTTATACTTGACATGTATATGAACCAACACCAGAGGGTGTGTCATAATTTATGAACGACTGCCTAGGGTAAAGTTCAAGGTCAAAAACTTTGGTTTCAGTTGACAACCCCATGTCCTATGGTAAAGATCGTGTCCGCTCTATATCTTGAGAACCGTTATCATTTCAAAGTTCATACTTGACATGTATATAAACCAACACCAAAGGGTGTGTCATAATTTATGTGCAACTTCCTAGGTCAAAGGTCAATGTCAAAAACTTTGTTTTCAGTTGACAACCCCATGTCCTATGGTAAAGATCGTGTCCGCTCTATATCTTGAGAACCGTTATCATTTCAAAGTTTATACTTGACATGTTTATAAACCAACACCAAAGGGTGTGTCATAATTTATTTACAACTTCCTAGGTCAAAGGTCAAGGTCAAAAACTTTGATTTTAGTTGACAAACCCATGTCCTATGGTAAAGATACAATTTTTTAATGCACATTATTCACATTGGGGCCCACATAGATGGCTCCCATCTCAATGATATCTAGTTTATTTAGAAACATAAAGGTACATTGTAAGTATCACCACCTCTTTGCTGAATTATACACTTTTTATCTGGGCCCATAAAAAAATCCTTCCAGATCACTGCTTCTGTATATAGGGCAGCTTTCTGTGAAAGGGTTAAGTATTCAGTGAAATTTGTGGCCTACTACCTCACATCCAAATGCTGCCATTTAAGCTTACAGAACCATTCTTTACATCATCAGAACCCAGGAAGAATTAAATAGAAGCCATATTAAGCCTTTCAAAATTCTGTTGATTCTGCTTGAAAACTTGGTTACATGAACATCTAACATATATATGCACATTAAGTTGAGCAATGTTAATTTTAAAATTCATTTCAGAATACTACAGATTTGTATTTTTTATGATAATGGATACTAGACAAGCCAGAAAAAGAAGATGGACTCCGTCACCAGAAAAAAGAACAGCAAGGTAAATATACTGCAGAAAAATATTACATGAATTACCAGTCTGCACCGTTAGCCACAAGTCCGATGCCCCAGACTAGTAAATATTGATTCGGACGTAAAATTTTTCGAAATTTTATATAGTCATATAGGAACAAGTTTTGATATTTAGTGTCCAGACTTGTATAGATGAAAAAGTTTTTGGTGCAGACTGAATTACATGAAATATTTATAACAAACACATTGATTGAAATACATAATAAAAGCATGAAAAAGATTCCCATAAAGGAATGGAGACTATCATGTATATTACAATCGCCTTTTCATTTTGCATACTTACACTTAAGGCATGCGGGCTACATGTCTTGCAATCACTTTATTAAGTATGATATAAAATTAAGAGATGTGTCATTGCTGATGGCTCTACACATGACATGGCTATAATCAACTGTATCAATGTGCTAAAAGCATCCAATGTAGATAATGAAACATACATTAAGAATAAATACATTGATTAAAAACTCGTCTTTAAAACGAATGTAAGACATAAGCTGGAGAGAGTTTGGCATATATTACGTACTGTATCAGAGTCTATGTACTAGTTAAAGTAAACAAAAAAAATGGATAAATCTGTGTATTGAGATATGTAAATTGATTTTGCACACTTTCAAATGTAAACATACACATGGAGACCATTCAATCTTAGATTTTTACTGAGCTGACGATTGTAATTCAATTAGAGAAAGTTTTACTGAGCTAATGATTGTAATTCAATTAGATAAAGTTTTAAAAAATCTGATACAGTTGTTGTTCAGAAGAGGGACATAATCCAAAATATTATAAACATCTGACAGATATTTCATACCAGTCACTTATTTCATATATATAATAGCATATTTTTAAATGATGCATGCCTTGGACTTACCATAAATTACAGTAACTTGCCACTGAACTTAATTATATAACTGCAATCAGGAGGTACTGTCTGATCTAAGATAATATATGTCATAAAAGTTACACAATAGTTAATCTACAATATCGAGTATAGTATTTCAGTGACAATGAAATTGACAACAGCAGTTCTCTGAGAACAATTATTCTTCAATGTTTCAGTCACCTATATTTTTCACATTTATTATTTTCAACTTCAAGTATGTTTTGATATTTTACAGCTGTATTCTGTATCTCATCAAGATCTCATTTCAAATGAAGGTATATTGTGATCTTTCAAGTGTAGAACTTGAAAGTTTTCAATTTATTAAAGTCTGCTGTAGATTGATTGATATTTTTTTCTGGTTCTCTTATTTTAATGAAAATATTTTGTTTATAGGACAAGTTTGGACTTTACAGAGAACACACCACCACCAATAAAGAGGTTTAGAGAATCATCTACAGAAAGTGATGATGATTCAAAGTTTACAGTCAAATCATTTTATGGTGGACGGGAAAAGAAAAGCTTCCCACATTCCCCAGGAAGACGCAAGGCAGCAACAAAGGTTTTGAGCAAGTTGGAAGGAGAAGAGGAAGAAGAATTTCTAACACTAAGAAAGAATGTGCCAGGGAAGATCTTAAAAACCAGCAGTAAAGTGAAGAAAGATGTCTTCAAATTGTCTAGTACAAGCTCAGATTCAGAACCTGTCCAAGTCCTGAAAGATAGGTATATATACATTGTAGATTGGCTCAGAAAGACCAACTAAAATTTAGATCTAAATTTTGAATTTGTATAATATAGCACACATAATGGACTAATAGCCTCAAAGATAAGCTAGTCTAAAACACTTATCTGCCTTACAAATAATATTACTTGGGAATTTTGTTTTAATTTCTGTCAGACATCTTGCAAAATGCCTGACATTTCAGATACATTTTATACCTCTTATATTGGACTGAACCAATACCATTGCTTGACCATTTTAAATTCTGGTATTTAAGTAAACTTATATAGGTCGCATTCCTGCTGCCAGTTACAGAATGAGGGTCAGCTGCATCCAATCATTTCCAGCACTTTTTATACGCCCATCAAAATTTTGACAGGATGTATTATGGTATACAAAAGTCTGGCATCCGTCTGACCGTCCGGCATAAACATGTCCCACCATAACTTGAAAACAACTTATCCAAATTTCATGAAACTTAACATAGTCTTTTCTTATGATGGTCAAACGATCTGTTGATTTTACACACTTTCAAATATACATGTATATAATATACAAAGGGAGACAATTCAATCCAAGTTATCTGATCTCATGAACAGTTGAAAATACAATTTTTTTATTGAGCTGATGATTGTAATTCAATTAGATAAAGTTCTGTTAATGTTTTCACTTGATTTTGATTAATCTTATTACAAACTTGACTGAATGATTTAGCAGAAACAGGATTCCTAGCTATATAAATGACACAAAACACTCTTTCTTAAATCTTGTTGTAGAAGGTAAAAAAAGTTGGGGTCAGCAATTTCTATCTTAGTTTTGGTTGGGAACAATCGGATCAATTAATAATCAAATTTTCATGGTAATGATTTTTTAACAGTAATAATATTTAGAAAATCTGATAATCTGTTACTATATGGTAATGATACCGAATCCATGCTTACATGGTATGTATGAAAATTTTCTTGTGGGATGTATGAAGAAGATATATGTTTGAACTTGTATTTACTACTACAATATTGCATGTATCATTGGTTCAGTGAATTTTGTTTAGCCTTTTGATACTATTATACACTTTGTTTTAGTTTACTTTAAAAATATTGGTTTCATTACAGAACAAGAAATAACAGGTTCAATAAAATTTCACCAAAATCAAGTGGAAAGAAATCTGTACCCAGAAAGAAGAAGTCATCACCAAAATCTGCTAAAAAAGTGACAGCTGCCAACAAGAAAGAGTCAAAAACTCCTGTAACACCTGTCCCCGCTGAGGTTCAGAATATTATTAATGAGCAGATCCCAGGACGAAAGTTTTTTAAGTCTAAAAGTCCTGCATCAGCATCAAAAGCCATGGGTAGTGTCATCATAAGTAAAGGATTTAACTTGAAATTTCTTCCCAAGAGGAGAAGTTTATCAAGTCTTCCTAAACTGAGTCCTTCAAATATTATTATGAAGAAAAGTAAAGTTACAGAAGTGTTTGATGACTCACCTCAAAGAAGTACCAACCAAGTCAAAGAGTCTATCAAGGATTCTTTTAAAGAGGTTGATAGTAGTTTAGATTCTGGATTTGATGGAAAACTGTCTGAGCCTCCTAGTCAGTGCACCCCAAAAAAGATAATGCAAATAAAAACACAAAGTCCAGCTAGAAGTCCAGCTAGAAGTCCAAGAAATAAATCTGTATCAAATAAATCACCTGGAAAAATAGTGAACAAAAGTTTAAGTCAGACACAACAAGACAGTGACATTACTTCATTAGATGGGTCAGCTGATTTGTTCACAGACAGTACCAAAACTGATGATATTTCTGAAACAGGAAGTGAGATTTCTGGACCTTCTGTCAGAAAAAGCAATAACTTTTTCTCTATATTCAATGGTACCCCAAACACTTCACCAATAGTTCAAGCTGGGCCAAATAAATCACTGAGGTTGGTTAACTCATTTCTCCTGTTATCATGTTTATAGTAGCTTATTTCAAGTGCAGGCACAAATATTTCTGAAACTGTAAAGACCAAGAATAACAGAACCCCTTCAGCAATCTTCAGAATATACTAAAATCTGCATGAACTTATTCTTCTGCATCACAAATAGTCTATATATGTCATGAAAATACTTGGAATTTCAGATACTATTCATATTTATTGAGTTGTGTGTACATGTACTTGTGCTTTTTGTCGAGCCTGAGACTTTTGTCGCAGAAAGCTCAACAAAGGAAAAGTGATCTGGCAGTGGCCGCGTTAGGTAACTTCTTAAAAGCTTTATATTTTAGAAGGTGGAAGACCTGGATGCTTCATACTTTGTATATGGATGCCTCATGTTACGAAGTTTCTGTCATTCACATGTCCAATGACTATGTCCTTGACCTCATTTTCATGGTTCAGTGACTACTTGGAAAAAAAGTTAAGATTTTTTGTAATGTTAAATTCTCACTTATTACAAGTAATAGGATATCTATTTTTAGTATGTGCGTACCTTGTGAGTTCCTCATGCCTGTCAGACAGTTTTCACTTGACCTTGACCTCATTTCATGGATCAGTGAACAATGTTAAAGTCATAAGAAATGAGTGACTTGAACCAATGCATGTATACTGTAAATTCAGAAATAAATGCGAGGTTTTTATTATTGCGAAAAATGCGACTGCGTTGTAAACGCAATAATTTAAACTCGCATTTTGAAATATTTTATATGAATTTAACCGGATTTTTCTCAAAATCGTAAAAATTAAAATCGCATTTAAGTCTAAAATGACAAAATCGCAATAATAACTGCACGCAATAATTTCTGAATTTACAGTATATCATAAACTTAGTCTTCTGTGCACGATTTTATCATTTTTTAAGCAACCATATTGTTTAATCGTCAATTTTCTCTCTCTCGCCGTCTGTTATGCAGTGAAAAATGGCAGCTACTGAAATGTCCTCCTGTCTAGAAGCCGAAGTTTACCGATTGACACCTTAAAGTAAACAATAAACAATTTAACGTGGATGTTGAGCACGTGTTATAATGTACAATCAGATAATATAAAAAAGAAGATGTGGTATGATTGCCAATGAGACAACTATCCACAAAAGACCAAAATGACACAGATATTAACAACTATAGGTCACCGTACGGCCTTGAACAATGAGCAAAGCCCATACCGCATAGTGAGCTATAAATGGCCCCGATAAGACAATGTAAAACAATTCAAACGAGAAAACTAACGGGCTTATATTTATAGTATAAGTGGGGCTATAAAAAAGAATAGGTTTGTTTGCCCAAACGCTACCTACCCAGAAAAAAGCTGCCTACTCAAATTCTTTTATTGTCCTGATTTGAAGAAGTTTTTTTTTAATCAGATAGGCATGAAGACTAATAAACAACCGATACTTCAATTTCTCTTTTTGAAAAAAAATAAAAATGCCTACCTACCTACCCACTGTCTCAGCCTTTGGGTAGGGTTTGGGCAAACCAAATTTTTTTTAATTGTGGCCTGGGTCACGCTAAGGTCACTTTGCATACGGAAAATATATCGGTGAATTGAAGGAAGCAATTCAAATAAAGTAATCTTCTTCCAATTATGAACAAATTAAAGAATTTTCTTATGTACATAAGTTTTATAATGAAATCTATCTAATTAGTTATAAAAAGCATATGCATTATTTTTTTTAAATTTGAGGTTTCATATGACTTGAAGTTTTGGTGGTCAAGTCCATATTTCAGATACTGTAAGCAATAGATCTAGTATATTCAGTGTATGGAAGGACTGTAAGGTGTACATGTCCAACTGGCAGGTGTCATTTGACCTTGACATCATTTACATGGTTCAAGTTTTTAAGTTTTGGTCTTTTTTTCTAATACTTTATGCAATAGGTCAACTATATATTTGGTGAATGGAAATATTTTATGATCTATATGCCAGTCCTGCAGGTTTTATTTGACCTTGACCTCTTTTTCACGGTTTATTGCTCAGTGTGAAGTTTTGTGTTTTGGTCTGTTTTTCTTAAACTATAAGCAATGGGTCAACTATGTTTGTTGTATGGAAGAATTGTAAGCTGTACATGCCTGCCTGGCATGGTTTATCTGACCTTGACCTCATTTTCATGGTTCATTGGTCAATTTTTAGTTTTCTTGGTAATATTAGGTTTATGTGACAGTTGTAATATATATAATAAAGCTTTATATTTAGGACTATCAACATAATATTAAATGATTAGTAAAGAAGGCGAAACATTTCAGCGTGTGAACTCTTGTTTTTAAAAAATGGGGATCTGCACATACATAAAAATAATGTAGTTATAAACGGACACATACTTGTATTTCTTTATTCTCTGCACTAAAAAAACAATAAAAACACAAAAATTTGGCAAAACCTTAGGATCATGGTGGCAGTAGCTATATGTAATGCATTGTTTGAATTAAGAAAAAGTTATGGCCAGATGAAAAATAATATATATATTACAGAAAAATGTCACCAAGACAATCCCCCAGAATAAGAACCAGAATGGATAAAGAAAGTAGAGAACAAATGGTTGTGGTATGTACATTATTTAGTAATAATACATCATGTATATCTGGATGCATTTTTGACAAGATATCTAATTGAAATGTCACCTCTATCCCACTTCCCTTCTCTTACTGAAAAACAACAGGAAAGCCTCATTGCCCACCATCGTGAGTCATCATTCTCAATTTCACATTTACAAATATATTCACAGATTCTGGTTGAATTAGTGTTTGACACATAGATGTCAACCATAACGATTTTTCCGATTTTGTTATCAAAACTACGCTATTTAAGTCAAAAGTGGAATAGTAACGGATTCCCAGTCATCGCTGTTCAATTTTGTAAAATGCAGATTTTTATCTTTACTTTTCCAGCCTGGTTTTAGAAAACGCAAATGTAATGCTTTCGGTTTCTCGGGAGTTATGGACCTTTCGTTTGGTAAGGCCTAAAAAAAAATAATGTTGTGTTTCCAATCACCCCCTTGAAATTTTGAAGGGACGGTAGGTAGGGATTTTTTTTTTTTTTTTTTTTTTTTTTTTTTTTTTATAATATTATGAAATAAGCTTAAGTTATATAAAACTCAATTTCCAGTTACCAGACAAAAGTTTGGGATTTAATAGAAAGAGATTGATTACCCACTTTAAAAATCTCCCTGAGATAACTTTTAGTTTACCCCTTTTAAAATCCCCCTGAAATAACTTTTAGTTTACCCCCTTTTAAAATACCCCTGAAAAAAAGTCCAAACCTAAAAAAAAATTGGGCAGCACTTCCCCTAGGAAATTAGCTTTTTAAACCCAATCCCCCTATTTCAGGACCAAAAGTTTGGAATTGTCAGAGAAAGAAATTGAGAAGATGTGGGGCAGATTCATTTATAGGAACATGAACCAAACATCATCCAAAACCTACAGATAGACAAAAATATTATATACACTGTTGCCTGGCAGGACACTTTCTTTTGGCAAAGCATCTGTGGCTTTTCATCAGAATGTCTAAAGCGTTGATTGGCTGACCAGTTTCAGATGGATTAATATCAGGTTCATTTTGAAGAAGGGTCTGGCATGAAAATTTGATAAATTTAATTCCAAAAGATTGCATTGTTCCAACAGTTGTGTTATTGTCATCAATCTCGGTCCAGTCATTTTTGCCGGTGGCCGAGCACAAAATTTGTGTTGTGTATTTTTTTCATCGATGTTAGACATTGGATGAATTTCATTGCTAATGTCAAAAAAGGTGTTACTTTCTGCAAGGATTTGTATAGTACTATAGTTACTATACAAATCCTTGCTTTCTGTAAAATTTAGAAATATTTTTTTCTCCGCGAAATGGTCACACTTTCCGCGTTGAACATTGAATAGGACGCGTTGTGTTGCCATGTTCAAACACTGACAAACGAAAATAACTACTGCGCATGCTCCCGCATATATAATTAGCCAAGAAGATTCCACTTTCCAGTACAATCTAAAAATAAGCCTCGAGTTTAAAATTAGCGTTGTTTTCTTTTGGGGCGATAAAAAGATCGAGGGACTTAGAATTTTTTATTTTCTTTCAGAAAAAACGGTCAGTAGGTATACAAATTATTTTTTTTCCCACATCAGCTTTAAAAACTTTTGAGTCGGGGGTCTGAAGGACGGTCAATCTGGTGACCGGAAACACAACATTTTTTTTTTAGGCCTAACTAACTGACTTCCGAAGAACTTGCATTAAAGTAGCTTCCCCCCTTTGCCTACCCTTGACAAAATGAAAATGTACGAGTTCAGAATTTCTCAACAATAAATGAATTGAATACATACTACAGATAACATGTTAACGAAATGTTAGTGCACATCAATTTGCAACCACTCTTCATTATTTTTTTTTGGTAAATGCATGTTTTTGAATGATTATTGAAAACTTTTCAAAATTACAGATTTTTTTTTACTGATTGTGTCAAAAGGGGGTTTGCATCTATGTACTGTACAGTGTTAAAGACAATATGTTGATATTTAGAAATCTCTTGGTTATTTGTATGGTTTGATTGCTGTCTCATTAACATTCACTGAGTGGTTGGTATACATTGTACTGCAATCACATGCTCTGTCTGAAATTTCACCCATCTTGAGTTTGAAATCCTTGCAGACTTTCACATTACACAATTCCAACAAAGAACAGCAAACTAAAAGAGCAATTATACGGTAAATTATTTTATTGCAAGAAAAAAAGGTCCAAACGTGGCAATAAAATACTATAAGTTGGAGAAAGACACAAATGAACAATATTGTTTTACAAAGAAGATTAAGAGATTATGACTGACCACTTCAAAAGATATGCAATGTATATATAGATTCCTACACTCCAACAAGTGTATTACGACATTTCTCCACTCGAGACAGTTAAATTTTATTATTTAAAGCGCGAGGCTTGCCGAGCTTTTTAAATGCTTAAAATTTAACTGTCAAGAGTGAAGAAATGTTGTACATGTAATACACGAGTTATAGTGTCAGAATCTGTTTCTCTGATGATTTTTATCCTTCTTTTTCAAAGATTTTCAGAAACTTTTAATCTACTTGGTATGTTAATCAAGACTAAAAATCTCTTGTTTTGGAATTTATTAAACTGTTATATTTAGGATGCTGGCCAGAAGAAGTTTGGAGCAGTCCAGTGTGAAGTATGTGGAATGGTATACAGACATGCAGATCCAGGGGATGAATCCACACATGAAAAGTTTCATCAAGATCTCCTTAGTGTTTTAAAATTCCCTGTAAGTTACTAGGGCAAAAAATTATCAAGATCATCTGAATAGATAAAGATTACTACCTGTTCTCCCAAATTTCAGTATTGTACATTTTAAAGGTGACAAGCTTTATCTAATGTTTAGTCATTAAAAAAAAAAAAATTCTAGTTCAACAAAAGTTTTACTGAATTTCTGTTGGACTAGTTTCCTAATAATACCTGTTATTATTAACAAAGTTTGAACCAGGAAATGCAGATGGTAACAGTATCAATAAAGGGACAGGAAGATTTTATTTCAATTATATGTACCTCAGTTTGGTTTCAGCATAGGCTTGATTATTGTTTATGTCTGCAATTGCAGTTATATTTAAGGAAGTTCGCTACTCAGTTTCAAAATAAATAGCTTTTCATAAAACAAGTATATATTGATAGGGGATTAATATAGGAATAAAAAAATCAAAAAATATATAGAGGTCAATGCTCTTATTTTCGAGATATTAGCCATTGAAATTTTGACGGGAAAATGTTCTGTCTTGATTTTTCATAGCTTTATCATTGACAAGTTAAAGTTCTGAAAAACTATTAAAAAATAAATAAGATTTTATAAGACTTTTACAAATCGCTTATAATTATACATGCAAAAGATTTATAATAAGAAAAATGGGTGTCAATGGGCAATTTTTTTAAGGCATTCAAATGGATAAAACCAGAGGATTCCGAAAATCTGACAAAAATTCCAAAACATGACAAGCCAACATCCTTAATACATTTTGTTAAATTATTTATTGAACAGGGTTGGAAAAAAGAAAGAGTTGTACAAGAATTCTCAAAAGATTGTAGTAGGATTATAATGGTGGTACATGATGATCCAAAGTATGCTGTTAAAAAAGTAAGTAAATTCATTTACTGTCAGGATATCATTGCAAACAGATCACCATATTAAAACAAAAACA
Source organism: Mytilus edulis (assembly GCF_963676685.1). Classification (NCBI taxonomy): domain Eukaryota; kingdom Metazoa; phylum Mollusca; class Bivalvia; order Mytilida; family Mytilidae; genus Mytilus; species Mytilus edulis. The sequence goes on along the minus strand of NC_092344.1, from coordinate 114,007,207 downwards.
AATTAGTCAATAAAAATAATGTTGATTTAGGAAAGGAGAAGGTTGTGACTTGTTTATTCATGGTATTACACCTAGGATAGAATTTTTGTCCCCTTCTAAATGGGTTGCAAGGGACAGAAATACCTGATGTCTGTCTGTTTGTCCCTTCTAGTAAGTGCTCTAATGTGAACATTTCTTGCCACAGTTTTATCAATTTTTTATCACAGGTTTATATAAGCAAAGTTTCAAACATGAAAGAGAATATTAGACAGTGATCGGGAAGGTCGTGCGCCCTGCGCCTATAGCGCATATTGACCAGAAATGGCGTATAGAGTGACAAATGTAAGCGTCCATGTGGCGCACGATATTTTTCACATCGTTTCGAAACGTTTAGATATCGTCAAATGGATTTCCGATCGTGTTCCGTGCCGCCATGTGTGTGTACACAACTGTATAATGTTGCTCCAATCATAGGAGTACCTATATATATATTTGGGACGTCTCATTGTTTTCCTATGGTAATAGTACCATGCGGTTTAACGTCTCGGGTGTTTTCCTATGGTAATAATAGAACCATGCGGTTTACCTGATAACCCAAAAATCGTAATTAACCATCATTCATGATATAATTTTTTATAAACAACTTTAAATTTGTGAAATTTGGCTATTACAGACGAGATGTAACTCTAATAATAATCTTTAATTTAGTTTAGCTTGCTATTATTTTGATTGAAAACCCCTGAAGCCTTTTTATGAATATAGTTTTTGTCTCCATAAAAGGCGCTTAACTGTCCTCGTCATTTTATGGTCTTTGGCAAGTTTTGACATTTTGTAAACATGACCAGCAAATTATTGTTTTGTTCTATCAATTAGTGGTACTCTCTACTGTTATTTTTGTCATCGTGATAAAGTAATAATAATAATACATGAAGTGCAGAGGAAGTGCCTGAAATGTCCTCTAATACGGAACGTCTGGAATAAGTATGGTATCGACGAAGACCGAAATTTATTGTTAAAAAAAACCAACATGAACATGAACAAGCCAAGGCAACAGTACCAGTTTAAACATTGTAAATAAAGGTTATCTTTAATATTGTCTGCTTTGGAAGAAGTTATTGTATGTTCATTGAAATTACAGAATCACAGGAACAATATCAATGATATTATTTAAAATCGTAAAGGTAAGTACCAACACCTCTTTGCCAAAAAATAATGATACTTTTTATTTTTTTTACCGAAGTCAATTCAAATGGCCCACTCATTTGACAATATGGCCCATTATTTTTTAAAATGGCCCATTGAATTTATTTTTGAGGGGCCCTGGGCCCATAGTGAAAAAAACCTTCCAGATCACTGATTAGATGAACAATAGTTTTGAGACATTTCATGATTATTAGTTTCAGAAAATATTGATATGATATATTTACTGTCTTTCTGTAGATTGAAGATATCAACAATATAATGGGGAAAGAAATGGGATTTCCTGAAGCTTCTCTAGCCTCCAAGTCAAAATATAAGGTAAACTGTCAGTGATTATTATACTGCTTGGTCCATGTATGAACTATTGCCAATGCAATCACTTATCATCTATTGTCAACATTTTCAGAACTCAGTTTGCAATATGAATTCAATCTTGATTGGCATTTTCCATATTTGATGCACGAGGATAATTCTGTCGCTAGGATAGGACCAGAAATCCCACCGAGGATAGGACCAGAAATCCCACTGATATATAGCATATTAATACCGTTTACCTAAGCGAAAAAAAATAGTTCAAGAAGTGAAAGTAGGGGTCAGGAAATGTGACAATCCCTTGAATATCATGGAATGCACTGCATTAAAGCACGGAACATATTAAATGTATATGTCAACAGTGTCATTTACATGAAACATATGGTATTTTGTTAGTTAAAGCTTACCACAGTATATAAATAGAAAATTGCTTTATAAAATAACAGTTTGGTTATCCAAGATCCCAGTAGATAGTGTGCTTTTGCTCCATGTTGAAGGTCTTAATGTGACTGAGATGAAGAAAAGCAATTAAAGACCTGTTTATAGTTAAATGAAATTACCCCTGCTCCTATCTGGCGCTCCTATATATTAAAACACACATACAGTCAATCACATGACATTGGGTTACCCCTGGTCCCCCATAGAAACTTACATACAAATATAACATTGGGTTACCCTTGGTCCCTATATTAACTTACATATAGACATAACATTGGGTTACCCAAAAACTTACATATAGACATAATTTACATATAGACATTGTATGGGTTACCGCTTGGTCCCCTATCAAAACTTACATAAAGACATAGCATTCGGTTATTGACCCCTTGTCCTCTATAGAACCTGCATATAGAAATAACGTTGGCTATCCCTGGTCCTCTATAGAACATGCATACTGAAATAATATTGGAATACCCCTGGTCCCCTAGAGCAACATACAGAAAAAACATTTAGTAACCTCTGGTCCCCAAAAAAACATACATAAAGAAATAACATTGGGTTACCCCTGGTCCACTTTAAACATACATAAGTCGTATAGACATAACATTGGGTAACTCCTTGGTCCACTATAGAACATGCATATAGAAATAAATAACATTGGGCTATCCCTCTTCCACTATAAACCATGCATATAGAAATAACATTTGGGTACCCCCTGGTCCCCTATAGAAACGTACAAAGATCATATAGATGTCACATGGGGTTAACCTTGGTCCCCTTAAAAACATACATAAGTCGTAAAGTCATAACATTGGGTTTTCCCTGGTCCCCTACAAAAACTAACATATAGGCATAGCATTGCGTTACCCCTGGTCCGTAATCATAATGGAATTACATAACATTTAGTTTCCCTGGTCCTCTTTCAAAAATTACATAAGTCGTATCTATAGACTTAACATTGGGTTACCCCTGGTCCCTATAGAAACTAACATATAGGCATAACATTGCGTTACCTCTGGACAGTAATCATAATGGAATTTCATAATCCTAATTCGGATCTGTATCAAGCTTGAATGTAGTGTCCTTAAATATTGGATGGGGGTATTTCTTAGTTAGTTTACTCATATTTTTATGTAAATCTCTCATAATGCTAAATACTATCCATACTGGTCTGTGTCCACTCTTGTTATACACCTTGTCCCCATATACACAGTAATAACATTCGGTTACCCCTGGTCCCCCATATAAACTTACATACAGTAAGTACTGGTTTACTTGGGTCAACACCACCAGAGAGCCCGCTTTCAAGAAACCCATTCTTCGGTGATATTGGTTTACCCCTGGTCCCCAAAAGATACTAACATACAGTAATAACATTGGGTTACCCCTTGTCCCCCATATAAACTTACATACAGTTAACATTCGGTTATTCCTGGTCCCCTATATAAACTTATATACAGTAATTAACATTCGATTACCCCTGATCCCCCATATAAACTTACATACAGTAATAAATAATCAATTACCCCTGGTCCCCCATAGAAACTTACATACAGTAATAACATTTAGTTACCCCTGGTCCCCTATAGGAACTAATATTTTGGCATAACATTGCGTTACCGCTGTTTCTAAATAGAAACTTTCATATAGACAGAACATTGGGTTTTTCCTGGTCCCTTTAAAACTTACATGTTGACATAACATTGGGTTACCCCTTGGTCCACTATAGAACATGCATATAGAAATAACGTTGTGCTATCCCCGATCCTGTATAGAACATGCTTATAGAAATAATTAGGGTATCCCTGGTCCCCTTGCCTCAAAAAGAAATATATAAGTCATAAAGACGTATTATTTGGTTACGCCTGGTCCCCAAGAGATACTTACATATAAGCTTTCATACAGTATTAACATACAGTAAACCTTGGTCCCCAATAGATACTTACTTACAGTAATAACATTCGGTTACTTCTTGTCTCCAATATAAACTTACATACAGTAAGGCAACAACCATTTTCTTATCTGGGGGGGGCCTGGGATTTTTATTGTGTTCATAATTTTTTTTTCAGAACCTTCTTCCGATTTTATGAGAAGGAAAGCAAAATTTCTTTTCCTATAATGTGGAACAGAAATACAATTTTTTTTTCACAAAACCATAAAGTTAACATAAAATTCATTTTAATTTTTTAATTGATGAAAAATGTAAAGTGCATGGCTCTGTCTATATCCTGGCATTGGCTGTTGTCTCAGTTGGTTTTTTTTAGCCCACTTTCTACATTATGATATTCTCGGAGTCCGTCATACAGGTATCCTTAAATTTTAATACTGCAATTGAAGTGGCCACCATTGCCATATGTAATGGCAAATAGTGAGTAGCTCCAACTTATAAAATCCACTGTTTCCAACTATGATAATTGACATTCCAAACAGAAAATACTACCAGTATACAAGTCTGTGTCATACACAATCAGGGCTATCTTAAAAGACTGCTTATGATACCATATCTATTCCTGTTATAAAATGACCATTTCATGTTTATAATAGTTGCAGTTTTAAGTATGGTCTTACAGTAGTAACATATATATATGCGGGAGATTTGGAATTCTTATAAATATTTCTGGATCAAACACTATTATAGGAACATACAAAAAGTGATAAGGTATAAAGATCTATAAATAGAAATCTTAGCTTAATCTGTATACTAGACAGATGTTTATAATCTGCTGTTTTACTGTCTCGTCTGTTGTTAGTTTCACCGTTCTCAAATTCAGCAGTGCAAAAAAAATTTTCAAGCAGGTGACAGCATACAAATTTTTTCAGCTTCAGTGCAAAATATAATTTTTTTTTCGGTCAGCTAGGCCATCAAAATATTTTTTTCAAAAAGTTGTTGCCTAATGACATTCGGTTACCCCTGGTCCCCAATATAAACTTACAATATACAGTTATAACATTTTGTTACACCTGCCAATATTTACTTACATACAGTAATAACATTGTTTTACCCCTTTTCTCCCATTTAAACTAAATATACAGTAATAAAATTGTTTTACCCCTGGTCCCCATATAAACTTACACACAGTTATACAATTGTTTTACACCTGGTCTCTCATAAAAACTTGCATACAGTAATAACATTGTTTTACCCTAGTCACCCATATAAACTTACATACAGTAATAACAGTCGGTTACCCCTGGTCCCCCATATAAACTTACATGTATACAGCAATAACATTGGGTAACCCCTGGTCCCCCATATAAACTTACATACAGTAATACCATTGGGTTACCCCCTGGTCCCCTATATAAACATACATACAGTAATAACATTCGGTTACCCCTGGTCCCCATATAAACTTACATACAATAATAACATTGGGTAACCCCTGGTCCCCCATATAAACTTACATACAGCAATAACATTGGGTAACCCCTGGTCCCCCATATAAACTTACATACAGTAATACCATTGGGTTACCCCTGGTCCCCCATATAAACTTACATACAGCAATAACATTGGGTAACCCCTGGTCCCCCATATAAACTTATATACAGTAATACCATTGGGTTACCCCCTGGTCCCCTATATAAACATACATACAGTAATAACATTCGGTTACCCCTGGTCCCCATATAAACTTACATACAATAATAACATTCGGTTACCCCTGGTCCCCCATATAAACTTACATACAGCAATAACATTGGGTAACCCCTGGTCCCCCATATAAACTTACATTCAGTAATACCATTGGGTTACCCCTGGTCCCCCATATAAACTTACATACAGCAATAACATTGGGTAACCCCTGGTCCCCCACATAACATGAATGATTACTACGCATTTGCCGGTACTATTTCTGCGGGATTTCTGGTCCTATCCTAGCGACAGAATTATCCTCGTGCATATTTGATTGCCTTCATAGTTACCATTTAGTTATGGCTTCATTCATTATAAGGTGCCTCAAGTGTCCAAGCTTTTTAGCTCACCTGACCTGAAGGGCTGAGTGAGCTTTTCGTATCACTTGGCGTCTGTCTTCGTCGTCGTTAACTTCTACAAAAATCTCCTGAAACTACTGGGCCAAATTTAATCAATCTTAGCCACAATCATCATTGGGGTTTCTAGTTTTAAAAATGTGTCTGGTGACCTGGCAAACCAACCAAGATGGCTAAAAATAGAATATAGGGGTAAAATGTAAATTTTGGCTTATAACTCTGAAACCAAAGCATTTAGAGCAAATCTGACAGGGGGGTAAAATCATTTATCAAGTCAAGATCTATTTGCCCTGAAATTTTCAGATGAATCGGACAACCAGTTGTTGGGTTGCTGCCCCATAATAGGTAATTTTAAGGAAATTTTGTCGTTTTTGGTGGAAGAAGACTTCAAGTCTTCTGAAGGCCAATGGTGACGACTTTAAAATCATTGAATTCTCTGTATGCCGCATTCGTTTCTGTGTATTACAATTTCATAACAACTTCTGATTCCTGACACCGATTTTTATACATGAGTAAGCATCTGAATCATTTAATTTGTAAATTAGGATTGAAAAACAATCACTATCGTAAATATGTGCCCTTTCATTTATGTAAATTATTAAATTTCATCTCATCTACATGAACGTTATTTGTTTACTTGGAACAGGATGTTTTTACTGTAGATATTTGAAGTACTCATGGGTGTATTTGGTATCGGAACAACTCGCCCTGTTTACATGTTCGCCCTTGAAGTTACGAATTTGCAGACAAGATTTTGTTTTTAATAAATAGAAAGGATCTATTTCTTATTAAATTGTTTTCTTTATTCATTGTTTTCCTTTGTCATGTGAATTAGATGCCCTTCTTCTTCAAATGGTTTGAATCTATTTATAAAATTATTCAAGACTCAGTTGACAAGAGCAGTACGTTGCTGTTGGGAGAATTTTGATTAAACTCTAAATGCTCATAGAATAAGAAATATAATGTAAACTGAATGTACCTCCTTCTGAATAATTTATTGCAATATAAATATAAATCCCTTTTGACAAGAGAAATCTGACTTTTGTCAGAAATATTTGTTTCACATGTGCAAAGGTAATCACGTGTGGCGGCCATATTGGTTTGTTTACAAATATGTGAAGAAGCCTCTAGAACCATGACCTAAACATAAATAGTCTTCCGAAAACGTAAACTTTATGCAATACTATTTTATCAATCATGATTATTTTCCTAAATTTAAATTTGATTATTTAAAGAAATAAAATTATAACAATTACTATTTTAGATTAGAGATTCTACACAGACTTCTATTTATAGCCAAATTAGTTTACCTGTGTGAAAATGTAAATAATGGTCTAAATGGATGTTAATTTGTTTACTAAACAAGTAAAGACAAACTATGGATGGAAGATAATAATTCACATAAATATTTCAGGACATTTGATTTATTTTGATAAATACAAGATTTAAAAAATGCAAGTGCAAACAAATTTAATGTCTTCTTCTTTGCTTAAAACTTTACATTTGCTTAAAACTTTACACACTTCTTTTTTATATTTATCTAAACATCTGTATACTTTTAAGTAATGATTCGAAATTTTATTTTTCAGTTATTTAGTATTTTATATAAAAGGGGGAGATTTTTTTACATGTCTCGCCGTATCTCAAAAACAATTTATGATTATTGCTTAAAACTTTACACACTTCTTTGTTATATTAATCTTAAGATCTGTATACTTTTTGGTTTTGATTCAAAATTTTATTTTAGTGATATTTAGTTTTTTTGAAGAAAAAAACGAGGGGGGGGGGGGGGGGGGGTTCATATGTCCCTCCGTATCTCAAAAACAATAAATAGAACAAAGCAGCCTGAGTTAGTGGGGCTGCTTTTATGGTAATTCAAATTACCTTTTATTCACCTTTTTCCACCTCAGAGCTATCAGCTCTTTGATTTGGTTATTATTTTGAATATTTTTATAGATAGAGATAAACTGTAAACAGCAATAATGTTCAGCAAAGTAAGATCTACAAATAGGTCGACATGACCAAAATGATTAGTTGACCCCTTAAGGAGTTATTGACCTTTATAGTCATTTTTGTCGAGCCTGCAACTTTTGTTGCAGAAAGCTCGACATAGGGATAGTGATGCGGCGGCGGCGGCTACGGCGGCGGTGTTAGCTAACTTCATAAAAGCTTTATATTTTAGAAGGTGGAAGACCTGGATGCTTCATACTTTGTATATAGATGCCTCATGTTACGAAGTTTCCGTCAGTCACATGTCCAATGTCCTTGACCTCATTTTCATGGTTCAGTGACCACTTGAAAAAAAAGTTCAGATTTTTTGTAATGTTGAATTCTCTCTTATTATAAGTAATAGGATAACTATATTTGATATGTGCGTACCTTGCAAGGTCCTCATGTCTGTCAGACAGTTTTCACTTGACCTCGACCTCATTTCATGGATCAGTAAACAAGGTTAAGTTTTGGTGGTCAAGTCCGTATCTCGGATACTATAAGCAATAGGGCTTGTATATTCGGTGTATGGAAGGACTGTAAGGTGTACATGTCCAACTGGCAGGTGTCATCTGACCTTGACCTCATTTTCATGGTTCAGTGGTTATAGTTAAATTTTTGTGTTTTGGTCTGTTTTTTTCATACTATATGCAATAGGTCTACTGTATTTGTTGTATGGAATGATTGTAAGGTGTACATGTCTAGCAGGCAGATGTCATGTGACCTTGACCTCATTTTCATGGTTCAGTGGTTATAGTTAAATTTTTGTGTTTTGGTCTGTTTTTTTTCATACTATATGCAATAGGTCTACTATATTTGTTGTATGGAATGATTGTAAGGTGTACATGTCTAGCGGGCAGATGTCATGTGACCTTGACCTCATTTTCATGGTTCATTGGTCAAAGTTAAGTTTTTGAGTTTTGGTCTATTTATCTAATACTATATGCCATAGGTCAACTATATTTGGTGTATGGAAATATTTTATGATCTTTATGTCAGTAGGGCAGGTTTCTTTTGACCATGACCTCATTTTCACGGTTCATTGCACAGTGTTAATTTTTTGTGTTTTGGTCAATTTTTCTTAAACTATAAGTAATAGGTCAACTATATATGTTGTATAGAAGCATTGTTAGCTGTACATGTCTGCCTGGCATGGTTTATCTGACCTTGACCTCATTTTCATGGTTCATTGGTCTTTGTTTAGTTATTTTGGTTAATGTTAAGTTAATGAGACAGTTGTAATAAAGCTTTATACTTAGGACTATCAACATAATATCAATGATTAGTATAGAAGGCGAGACATTTCAGCGTGTGCACTCTTGTTTACCAATTTTTGTAATCTTTTACTAAAATCTTCTCATCTGAAACTACTGGGCCAAATTTAATCAAACTTAGACACAATCATTATTAGGGTATCTAGTTTTCAAAAATGTATGCAGTGACCTGGCCAACCAACCAAGATGGCTGCCATGGCTAAACATAGAACATGTCAATATCTATCTGGTCTGAAATTTTAAGATGAATTGGACAACTGGTTGTTTGGTTGCTGCCACCCAATTGGTAATTTTTAAGGAAATTTTGCCGTTTTGGTTATTATCTTCAATACTATCATAGATAGAGATAAACTGTAAACAGCAATAATGTTCAGCAAAGAAAGATCTACAAATAAGTCAACGACCAAAATGTTCAGTTGACACCTTAAAGAGTTATTGCCTTTTATAGTAAATTTTTTCCTCTGTAACTAAAGGGTGAAGTTCATTACAGATAGAGAAAATTGTAAGTAGCAAGAATGTTCAGTAAAGTAAGATCTACAAACACATCACCATCACCAAAACACTATTTTGTCATGAATCCATCTGTGTCCTTCATTTAATATGCACATATATCAAGGTGAGCGACACAGGCTTTTAAGAGCCTCTAGTTTTTATTAAAATTCATTTCTGTCATTTGCTAATCAATTTATTGACTAAACATGACTTCTTCAGATACTTGTTTCTTCATGTGTCTTCATTATTTGAGTGTAATTACTTTTTATTTTGAAAAATTACTATAAAAGGAATGTTAATGACCTTGACTGCCTAATTTCAAATGTTGGGCGGTGATAAATTATTTTCTTGTATAAATTGTTCTAAAATCTTTAATTGATAATTCACTTTACGGATTCCTCTATGATTTTCTTTACAGGCATTCTTATTTATATCAGAAGACAAGAAAGTGGATGGGTGTTGTATTGCTGAACCAGTTACTCAGGTAAGTTGTCTTCAAGAAGTGACTAAAACACTACCGTACTTGAGACAAACAGAACTTTTTTCAAATGATTCTTAAGGATTCTTGATTTATTGTTCATGACAATAGAAATATCAACAATATCGTCAAAACTTTCCCCTATAATGACAAACAATTTGTCATTAGGATGCTCATAATAAGACATTCTCTGCAAATAACCACCAACCAGTGACCTTTTCAGGTTAAACCACCATAACTATGTCAATTTTAAACTGGATTTCTAAAGGACATGACAGGCATCCGGCTACCAAATAGTATCTGTTCATGAACTTGAAAAAGCCTTAGCCACAATATTTTCTAATTTAGATATGTTTTTTCCTCTAACTAAATGAGGGTTCATTTCGATTTTCAAGATTTCGGATTTTATAGTTGTTCAGTTATAGACCTTTCAATAGCGGAAAAAGTCATAGGTAGAGCCTTCTCCATGCAATAACTGTTTGACAAAGTCTTTTCAATTTTGATATGATGTTTCCTGTGAATATATGAAGGTTAAGTTCATGTTTTATTATTTTTTGACAATTTTGGCTTTTATCGTTGTTGGTTTGATGACCTTTAAAGTAGTGAAAAGTGATACTTTGACCATTGTCCATGCAATAACTTGAAACAATTTGACGAAATCTTTTCAAATTGAGATATGTTGTTTCCTGGGACAATATAAATCTTTTATTGATGTTAAATGAAAACATCCTTTGCTTCATAGTAATAAAAGTCAGTTTGAATTCTTAAATTGTAGTATAAAATGGTAAAGAAATTAAGTTTGAAGTTAAAAAGACAGATCTGCCAGATATATTAACCTTTTTAATACTACTTTGTAGGGTTACAGAGTGATCCCAGAGAGTCAACCTTCCCAATCTGACAACCCTCAGCCTGGACACAGACCATGGTATTGTAACTCTGATCCAGAACCAGCTGCTGTGGGAATCAGTAGGATCTGGGTATTTGGACAACAAAGACGGACAGGAGTAGCTTCTAAATTGTTAGATGCTGTTAGGTAGAAAAAGAAATATATTATTTTGATATAAATTTAATTTAATAGTAAATGCAATGATGGTTTCAAGTTCATATAATGAATAGCTCTTTGATTTGTTAAATGTTTGTTTCAGTTGAAGTGAAAGTGAAATTGACAATAGCACTCCAGTAATATTTGCCTTACAGATTTATTGATCTTTGCATTATAATTCACTATCTCAATATCAAATGCCTTTCACATGAGTGATATTCTTTTGGTTCTTGAGGCTTTCTTCACCATATTGAATAAAAAAAACCTTGAATTTCTTAAAACTTAATTATGACCTTTTACATTTCAGACAATGGTTTCAATATGGGTCATACATTGAGAAGAGTCAAGTGGCATTCTCTGATCCAACAGGTGATGGGAAAATGTTTGCCAGTAAATATACAGGAATGGCAGACTTCCTGGTTTATAAGTACGGTTAATCTGGGACAGATTGTTAGAGACAATTGGACTTTGGTTATACAGAAAGGGTAGTCACTTTATAGAAAGAGACAATTGTACTTTGGTTATACAGAAAGGGTAGTCACTTTATAGAAAGACCATTTGAATGAGATGACAATGGAGATTATCGATGTATTATTTCTAGTCTATAACTTTGTATCTAGAGTAGTTTTACTGTGATCTTTATAAATTGTTAAGCATGATAAAAGTTTTAACATCAAATCAATGTATGTATGTTATATTGATTGGTACAAGTTTCAGTACCATAATAGCTATTTTATCTTCATGCAATTATTTTTGTTCCCTGTAAAATTGATTTTTACAATTGGATGATAAAAAGATATCTTGCATTCATTTAAGGTAGATAGGGTGTCTTCCTCCATCTTGGATTTTGAAATACTAGAAAACAAGGTCTAGATCTTTGATGAAATGTGCAAATTTTTATAGTAGTAGGTAATTCATGTGTAAGAATTTTCATTTTAATATAGAAAATGCCATGTTTGATCATATTTATGATTGTATTTTACAAAAATAAGAATTCTTTTGTTTGATTCATTTTTTTCCCAACTTTGTCAAATAAGGGGAGGCAACTCAAATGCAAGGGCAGATAATCCAGATAGTGTTACTTTTACAATAGAATGTGTTAGGAATTTACCCATTTTTACATGTAGCAAGAAAACGAGTCCGGTGACCCCATTTTTTCTTTTTCTTATCTGAAAGCATAATATTGAAGCTATCTTCTCATATTTTATCTCAAAATTCTATGGTGTGGTTTGCGTTTTATGGCGGAAAAATGGGTTTTCCATGCATAATCTATACAAAATCTTGACAATTTTGAACAACCTGTAGCGTGAAAATAAGTCCGGTGACCCATTCTTTTTATTAATGTTTTTAAACAAGCAGGATATGAACTACATTTTGGCAAATTATTAAAAGATTCTATGGAATATAATTTAGACACCCCATCTACCTTAACCACTTTAAAAAAAAATCATGTATGTTAATACCAACACATGTATATTGACAAGGAGCAGGAAATAACATCTTTTTCTAATAAATGATTGAGCAGATTCATAAGAAATATACATGGTACCTAGGGAAAGCATTTCAAAATCTCAAATATGTTTTTGGTGTTAAATGTAATAGATATTCTGAAATTTCCTCTAAAAATTGTTACTTATTTTCAGATACCTTACCTGCATACATGTGAACCTCCCGACGGGAGTACAAAACTCCCGTTTTCAGGGGTCTCCTCCCGTCCTCCCGTTCAGGAGAAAAAAACTCCCGTGTATGAAATATTTCATGAATGAGAATTTTCCGACGCCATATTTGATCATTTCTTACTACTGTACGGGTGTAATTGACACCTGTGTTAAATTTTACCTGTACATCAAAGAAGATGTATAATTAATTGGCTTCACTTGACAGCTGGGGTGTCAAACATACTGGTAATCAACAATGTTTACCTCTGGCTAACTGCCGTTGTGTTATAAAAACGATGTGTATTGGGAATATTGAAATACATTTTTGTTACTTCCCTTTGTTTTATCCTGTTTTCAGTTATTTTGCTTTTAAAAATGTAAATTGTAAAAAGACTATAAATGATTAATATTTTAATCAAATAATCATAAACGGATGTTGATTAAATGAATTTAAATGTTTGGGACAAATAAAAAAATATAAATTTATAAATTATTTTAGCAATCTAGACCTCCTTTCAAGGATTAAATTGAAGTTTATATTATAAATCTGTTTATCATTTATGTGATTGGAATATACAAAATGTACATTTAGTGCAACAAAAGTTGTCAGTTTTATTTGATAATGTTGATTCGGACAAATTTGATAATTTAGTGTATGAAGAGGTATTTATGTTTGGTTTATTTGGATCTATCAAAGGCGTAAATGTAAGTTTTGTCAATTTCATGTTATCTGTAGCGAGATATTGTATCTTCAGAAGAAGGAATTTACTTAAAAATTTAAACAGTAATGTTGATCTTATTAGACTATTTAAATACACTGTAAAACATTATATAACTTACCTGTATGAATACTTGTGTGATGCAAGATGTATGAGAAATATTTTTGAGAAACACTTTTTAAAGAATAATATTCTGGTACAAGAAACCGAAGGTGTAATAACATTTAATTTCTAAATATTGTGCTGATTATATATGATTATACTTAAAAACATTGCCTTGTGATATTTTGTGTAATATGTAATATATCTGTTGTATATATATGTTGAAGAATTGAATAAAGATAAAAAAAAAAAAAGTCTACTAAATTTCTAGTTAGTTTAATTTGGATTATAAAACCTTGGGTTTGAGAATTGTAGATGTTAGAATATATAAGATTTTATTGTGTAAGCTAGAAATAGCAAAACATTTTACAATGTTTAAATCTTTTTAAGTTTTCTACAAATAAGACTTTCATAATGCTTAAAAGCCATGCAGTACTACTGTTAGTGTTTGTTATTTTTTTAATTAATTTATGATGTTGCAAACAAACATGTAGAGCTTATTTCTTTCTTATTTGTCTATATATTTACCAATGATAAGGAGATGGAGACATGAATAAAAATCTATACAGATAAGATAGATAAATATAATGATTTATTTGCAAGCAGTGAACAATCATTTATCAAAAACAAAACAAAACTAAACAGGAAACAGATTCTTCTTAATATTTTATTTTATTCAAATAGAAAGGCAATAAAGGTACTTTAAACATTTTACAATTTGTAGAAAAAACACAATTTCTACTTCATATGGTTTACGACAAAATTTATGTCGATAAAAAACCTCCTGATCTGAGTCCTAATCTCCTGACCAAAATTTCCAAATCTCCTGATCTGAGTTTCACAGTCCATCACATGTATGTACCTGGGTAGCATATATGGTTTAATGGAACAGCCCTGATTAAAAAAAAATAATGATATGCCTTCTTAAAAATATTGTGAACAATTTTATGATTTTTTTCTTAAATATGATTGTGGTCTTATATATTCAATATTTTATAAAATATGTATACGATTACCAGTAAACTGAATGCAAAAGTATAGTTTGTTGCAGTTCATCTTTATATAACTTATGTAAGATAAACACTTGATAGCTGTTTATTTGATAAAGGGAGATACATACATGTGATGGACTGTGAAACTCAGATCAGGAGATTTGGAAATTTTGGTCAGGAGATTAGGACTCAGATCAGGAGGTTTTTTATCGACATAAATTTTGTCGTAAACCATATGAAGTAGAAATTGTGTTTTTTCTACAAATTGTAAAATGTTTAAAGTACCTTTATTGCCTTTCTATTTGAATAAAATAAAATATTAAGAAGAATCTGTTTCCTGTTTAGTTTTGTTTTGTTTTTGATAAATGATTGTTCACTGCTTGCAAATAAATCATTATATTTATCTATCTTATCTGTATAGATTTTTATTCATGTCTCCATCTCCTTATCATTGGTAAATATATAGACAAATAAGAAAGAAATAAGCTCTACATGTTTGTTTGCAACATCATAAATTAATTAAAAAAATAACAAACACTAACAGTAGTACTGCATGGCTTTTAAGCATTATGAAAGTCTTATTTGTAGAAAACTTAAAAAGATTTAAACATTGTAAAATGTTTTGCTATTTCTAGCTTACACAATAAAATCTTATATATTCTAACATCTACAATTCTCAAACCCAAGGTTTTATAATCCAAATTAAACTAACTAGAAATTTATTAGACTTTTTTTTTTTTTATCTTTATTCAATTCTTCAACATATATATACAACAGATATATTACATATTACACAAAATATCACAAGGCAATGTTTTTAAGTATAATCATATATAATCAGCACAATATTTAGAAATTAAATGTTATTACACCTTCGGTTTCTTGTACCAGAATATTATTCTTTAAAAAGTGTTTCTCAAAAATATTTCTCATACATCTTGCATCACACAAGTATTCATACAGGTAAGTTATATAATGTTTTACAGTGTATTTAAATAGTCTAATAAGATCAACATTACTGTTTAAATTTTTAAGTAAATTCCTTCTTCTGAAGATACAATATCTCGCTACAGATAACATGAAATTGACAAAACTTACATTTACGCCTTTGATAGATCCAAATAAACCAAACATAAATACCTCTTCATACACTAAATTATCAAATTTGTCCGAATCAACATTATCAAATAAAACTGACAACTTTTGTTGCACTAAATGTACATTTTGTATATTCCAATCACATAAATGATAAACAGATTTATAATATAAACTTCAATTTAATCCTTGAAAGGAGGTCTAGATTGCTAAAATAATTTATAAATTTATATTTTTTTATTTGTCCAAAATCATTTAAATTCATTTAATCAACATCCGTTTATGATTATTTGATTAAAATATTAATCATTTATAGTCTTTTTACAATTTACATTTTTAAAAGCAAAATAACTGAAAACAGGATAAAACAAAGGGAAGTAACAAAAATGTATTTCAATATTCCCAATACACATCGTTTTTATAACACAACGGCAGTTAGCCAGAGGTAAACATTGTTGATTACCAGTATGTTTGACACCCCAGCTGTCAAGTGAAGCCAATTAATTATACATCTTCTTTGATGTACAGGTAAAATTTAACACAGGTGTCAATTACACCCGTACAGTAGTAAGAAATGATCAAATATGGCGTCGGAAAATTCTCATTCATGAAATATTTCATACACGGGAGTTTTTTTCTCCTGAACGGGAGGACGGGAGGAGACCCCTGAAAACGGGAGTTTTGTACTCCCGTCGGGAGGTTCACATGTATGGAGATAATTCAGTCTACTTTTTTTTCAAAAAAACAACCACCAATTTGAAACAGCTGTCAATTAGACAAACATAGCTTCATACTACTGATATTATTGTTACAGTGGTAATTTATGTAATCTCACCTTTTTTAATATTTATAAAGAGAGATGAGAGGTATATGTTAATGAGGTAACAACCCAACAACAAGAAGACATCAAGAGGTCAACAAAGGTCTTCAACAATAGACAGTATGTTATGATTGTTACTGTCAATTTATGTTCAATACAATCAGCAAATGATAACTACTTTTTATACATGTAACAACATTTTTTAAATGGTACATAACATTGCAGGGACATAA
Organism: Mytilus edulis; assembly: GCF_963676685.1. NCBI lineage: Eukaryota > Metazoa > Mollusca > Bivalvia > Mytilida > Mytilidae > Mytilus > Mytilus edulis. Next base: position 113,990,388 of record NC_092344.1, on the reverse strand, counting down.
CTCTGTAAAAATCAGCTGAACATTTTAATCACTTTCTATTATTTAGGAAATATTAAGCTTCTCTTTGATCAAAATTAGTGTTTCTCAAACTTCTATTTATCCAAAGAGCAAGGTTCAAGTTTTTTGAAATTTTAATATTTTTGTCAAAAAGGTCAAACGTAAATATTTTATTAAAATTTTATGAAAATTAAGTGAGCCAAATTGATTTTAGTCAGTGTTTGGTACATCCTTAATCAATTTTTTTCATTGATAAAAATGTACTCTGCATTTCATTGCTCCTAGAGTGCAAAACTTGTTGGTTGACAGCATTTATTTGACTTCCCTGGATGGAGGTTATTTATGGAACTAATGTATATATAAAAAATGACTGGCACTGAAAATATTTGGTGTGTTTGGTACAACAGCGCTTGTCATAGTAAAAGTTTTATATAATTTTTCATAATAATGTTTTTGTAAATTGTTTCAGAAATCATTTTGCATGAACTCAACTAACTGTTCATTATGTCACAATATTGAAATATATGGAATAATTTTAGTGTATTTTATTGCCTGATAACTTTATGTGTGTAGTATGATGTAGCTGTTTGTTTTTAAAGTTCAAACCCTTATTCTGTCCATTTTAGACCTTATTTCTTTCCATTTGTAGACAACTCTGCTTTGAGGATCAAGATTTTAGTGCTGTTATTGCTTTAATTTTACAGTAATTTCACCTTTAGTTAAACAATTCCCATTCTTTTGCTGGTCTAAAAAATTAAGTGGTAGATATCACAAAATAACTGAAATAACTATTGTTAAATATTTCAATATTTATATTTATTTACAGTAATTATAGATTATCATTGATCATCTCAACGAGATTAATTTTCTTGCTTGAACCAGTATGGCGAAAGCGAGAAAAGCAATCCAGTTGAGATGACTAATGTTAATCTGTTTATCGCTATTTTACCGATTTCGTTAGTAACGCCACATGCCTCCTAGCGATAATTTTCCATCTCTAGCAAGTATCATGATATGAAAAATTATCACAATTATCACAAAAAAAGGATCAAAGGAAAAAGGCACAAAATAGCGATAAAAGTATTCTATTTATGAAGAATAAGTGATGATAATGATATTTAATGTTTATTTAGATAATAAGTACCCTTAGCCTTGATCTATTTTATAAAATTAAAGATAATGAAATATTCTTGATAAAACGAAGCAGAAAAATATTTTAATATTTTTAATATTCAGTAATCTCTCACATCCTGAAAGAAAATAAATTATATGACAAATACACAGAATTTTCATTTTTATCAGTTATTCTGTCAGATGAGAGGGTCCAGCTGAAGCTTCTCATAGGGAATTTCGAATCATTACATACTAGTCCTGTTGTTTTAAGTAATGCCACACTTTGTTATGCACATCTCTTTGACATCAGTTGCACAGAATTGAACCAAACTTGCACATATTTCTCTACAGGATATTAAGTTGTCATTCTGCTATTTAAATGTTTTTGATACATGATATTTGTCTTGTTTCAATTCAATTATGTTATATAATTGGAACTTGTTTGTTTTGTTTCTATTTGTTGTAAAGGAAAAACGTTGATTGTATAACCTAAATGTTTGTTAACTTTTTGTAGGAATTTGTTGATGGTTTGATAAAAATAAAAGATATCCATTTAAATTCAAGTTGTTTTTTCTTGCCTGCATCGTAACAAAGGCATGACATGTGCCTTTTCTTTTCAAAGTGCTCTCTCATCCACTAGTTTGGCATAATTTTTATGAAATTCATATCATCTCCAATATATCAAGACAATTTTGAAACTCATTGTCAATTTACTCTTTTTAAAGGAGTTATGCTCATTAAGAATGCATTGTAAGTTTTCTCGTGTTTACTTTTATAAGTTGTGACTTGGATAGAGAGTTGTCTCATTGGGACTCATACCACATCTTTCTATATCTATCAGGTGCACAATTTCTTTCCAGGTATTTGTGAAATTAACATTAAAGGTTATTTCAAGAAAGTCTGAATGATGTATTGTTTTTTCAGGAGTATATTCCTTGGAAATGAAAACTGTATAGAATTGAATTATGTTCTTGAGTATATAATTCTTGCAAAATTAAGCAGGGGAATGGAACACAAGAAACAAGAAATTAAAGTACATGTAGGTAAGTTATCAATCAATCAATTAAGATATGTGGCAGAAATCAGGAAGTTGCAAAGATTGGTGAGATGCTTAATGGTGTTATTTTTGTGTTGTCTTAGATTTATAATTCCGCTTGATCTTCTAACTACCTTTACAGAAAAATTAAAACGGGGAGACCAATTCATAAATTGTAGACTGGAAATGGTTATGCTATCAACAATCAAAAAAATACAATGTGAAAACAGGCTTAACCTCTGAATAATGCCAAGATGCTGAGATAACAAGATAAACCTCTGTCCAATCCTTAAATACGATGTTAACCGAATAAACCTCTGCCCAATCCTTAAATACGATGTTAACAGGATAAACCTCTGCCCAATCCTTAAATCCATGTTAACACAATAAACCTCTGCCCAATCCTTAAATACTTTAATAATAGGATAAACCTCTGCCAAATCCTTAAATATGATGTTAACAGAATAAACCTCTGCCCAATCCTTTAATCCATGTTAACAGAATAAACCTCTGCCCTATCCTTAAATACCATGTTAACAGGATAAACATCTGCCCTATCCTTAAATATGATGTGAACAGGATAAACCTCCGCCCAATCCTTAAATACCATGTTAACAGGGTAAACCTCTGCCCCATCCTTAAATACCATGTTAACAGGGTAAACCTCTGTCCAATCCTTCAATACCATGTTAACAGGATAAACCTCTGTCCTATCCTTCAATACCATGTTAACAGGGTAAACCTCTGTCCAATCCTTCAATACCATGTAAAAAGGATAAACCTCTGCTCAATCCTTAAATACTACATCTTTAGATTGTGCAAGGATTTCTCTGCCTAGTGCTGCATATGTGGATTGTACAGAGGCTTACCTTGCTAACACTGCATCTTGGGATTTTCAGTCGCAATGCAACAGCTTAAACCGTTATCAAAGCATCATGGAAAGGTGCAAAGGCTTACCCTGATAAAGCTATCTGCGGATTAACACTACCGCATTTTGAATGTATACAGAGGATTAACCTGCTTACACATGGATTGTGTTGAGGATTATCCTGCCAAAACTGAATCTTGGGATTTTATTGAGGCTTGTCCTATAAAAATACGTTTTTGGGTTTATGCAGAGGCTTTTCCTGTTAACACTGCACTCTGAGTATATGCAAAGGATTACCTAGATAACATAGTATATGTGGATTGCACAGGGGTTACCTAGTCCAAATTATTACGACGTCTCAGAAAAAAAATAGCATTGCCAAACGTCATAATTATTTGGACTAGGGATTACCCTGCTTACACAGCATTTCTTGGGATTGTACAGAGAAACATGTTTATTCTGTTAACATCATATTTTAGTATTGGACAGAGGTTTATCCTAGCTGTTCACATAGTATTAAAGGATTGGGCAGATGTTAACAGGGTTGTCATTTGCATGTAATCCAATGATGCATTATTAACAGGATAACCCTCTGCGCAATCCAAAAACGCATGGATTAGTAGGGTAGTTCTCTGTGTGTGTGCACATTCCCAAGATGCTTTATTGACAGGTCAAGTCTGCAAAATTCCAAAATGCAATGTAAGAAGGGTAATCCCAATATAGTCTGTACATTGTAAGCCTCTGCAATATCGATGCTGTGTGAACTGGTAATCCCCAGCATGTTTTAACAAGAAAACCCTCTACAATCCCAAGATGTCCTGTACATATGAGTCATCTTCTTCGCAATCCTTAATATGTATAACAACGCTATTCTCATTGCAATTCCAAGCTGCTGTGGGCAGTTCCGAGTCGGTGTACCCTGTATAGTGTAAGATTCACAATCCAAAGATATTGTGTTAACAGGTTAAGCCTCGGTGCAATCTCTAAACGCTAGTGTGTTAACAAAGTAATAATTTGCGATCACAAGCTAGTTTAACAAAGTAAATCTAATCATTTGCGATCACAAGCTAGTGTGTTAACAAAATAATCATTTACGTAATCGAACGATTCTATTTGAACGGAAATTGTCTGCGCATTCCGAAGACGTTGTGTAATTAGCAGATGAATCCTCTGCAGTGCGATCATGGGTAATCTTCTATACAATCTTATGATCCTATGTTAACAAGGTAATCTGCATTATCCCGATATGTTGTGATATCAGGGTAATCCTCTGCCCAATCACATGATGCAGTGTGATCATGGGTAATCCTCTGTACAATCTTAGGCTCCTATGTTAACAAGGTGATCTGCATTATCCCGATATGTTGTGATAACAGGGTAATCCTCTGCCCAATCACATCATGCAGTGTGATCATGGGTAGTCCTCTGTACAATCTTAGGCTCCTATGTTAACAAGGTAATCTGCATTATCCCGATATTTTGTGATACCAGGTTAATCATCTGCCCATTCACAAGATGTGCTGTTTTAACAGGGCTATACATCCTCTGTGATATCAAGATGCTGAACATTTAAGCATATGTGCAATTCCAAGATGCTGTGATGCGCATATATTCAAATAAGCTGTAATAACAGAGAAAGCCTCTGCAATAACTCAAGCCAGTATGTCCACTTCACAATCCGAAGATGGTATACCATTAGGATTATAACCCCTGTCATCCCTGCATAATTCACAGATGCCGTGCATAAAGTAATCATTTGCGCAATACAAATCATATAGATACAAAGATACACTGTTTTTAAGGTTCTCTATCCGAGAATTTTGTTAAAAGAGTAATTCTCTTCGAATCCCCAGGGTGTTGAGTTAAAAGCATAATTCCGCTGCACAATCGTAGTATGCCGGCAGTATCAACAGGATAAATATGTGCACAATGTCAAGACGCTTTCTACAGAGTCAGATTTTTCATAACCCCAAGATAATTTGTTAACAGGGCAAATCCTGTTTTATTTCGAGATGCTGTGTTAACAGGTAAGCATTTGCACAATCCTAAGATGCCCTGTAATACATCTGGATAGACCTAGTAAACTTACTAGATACTTGTATCCTTAGTATATTTTTTTTCTTTGCGCAACATGGTGGACATAGAAAAATGTTAAAAAGCCAGAATAGATTCAGGAAAGTGCACTCTGTTTTGTATAAATGTATGATTTTAGCATCTCCTTCCGAGGACCTCTTATGCATAAAGCCAAGATTCCCTCCTTGCAGATCAGACGGACAAGAATTATGGCTCGAGAAACTTTCAATTAAAGATAATAAGTACAATATAGCTCATGTATGCTTACGAATTGTTAAGCGTTAAACAGTCTGAGTATTCGGCTTTCAGGTATGTAAATATTCTGGATATGCCTAATGTATAAAGACGACCCGTTACAATAAAAACAAGTGTTTCAAATTGGCTGCCGCAACTTTATGGCCTCGGACGGCCATCCAAACCATTTCAGGAGTGACAGGAGTGAAAAGATTTTTTTCAAGAAAGTCATTCTTGTTTGGTCCTGGGACGGTTTGGAATACCGCAGTTCTGCTTGCAGATAACTCTTGAGCTGTTTATTTATTCACTAGTAATTAGTTTTGCGTTTTGTTGCTTTGACTAGTATTGGTGTATTTCCGCATAATTATTTTTTTTATATTCTAAATTTTAGTTTCTGGCGCATATTTCATTGTATTTCCAGAAATCGTGTTGGAAATATTTTGATCCAGTGTGAAATGTCTCACTGAGTATTTTCGAAGCATATGTTATATTTTCGATACTTTTTTATTTGATGTTAATCATATACAATTAAGTACGCTATTCATTTTGGATAGCATATGTTTAATCATAACTTTTTAAAGAGGTAAAGCATATATATATTGATATAATACTTCAATCTAATTAAATTTGCTCATTAAATTTGTATTGCATGCTCTGTGACAATCTTGGACTATTTTTATAGTATGTATATATGTTTTAATATTCAGTCAAAAGCTCCTAGGAGTTTGTGTTGTATACTGACTTACGCCGAATCAAACTATTTTTTTCATATCTTATCTTGTAGCATCTGCACAATCCAACAGCAAAGATGCTCTGTTCAGGATAAGCCTCAGAGTCAGTATGATCCAAAGACGCGCCCTACAGGACAATCATTCATAGTGTGCGATACAAGATGATATTTTGACTAGCAATACGGTCCCAGTATGTTGTGTTAACAGGTTTAGCGCACTTTCCCAAAGATGCTGAGTGACGGTTAACACTGTTAACAGGGTAGTCCTAAATGAAACAGCTCATGAAATGCCAGGATACATGAGAGTAGTAATGTCCTTTAACGTCAGGCGTCAACTGTGACGGTCAGTTTTGGCTACTGTTAGTCTAGCGTCAAATTAGTTAAAATTTTACCGTGATTCGTCGTAATATCCATATCGTGATTCGTCAGAGGTCTCAATTAACTATCATAACCGTCATTTATGGGGAAAAAATAACCGTTATTCGTGAAAATTAGCAGATTTTTTCTAACTTCTAAAAGAAAGTGAATTTAGTGTGCATTTTATCGTCATGCACCAAAAATTACCGTTCACGTCATCTGGCAAGAAATTTTACCGTTATTCGTAATGAAGGTACCCTCATTACAACCCCCATAAATGAAAGAAGAAGTCCTGGCACGCATATGGTGTACCATTTGGTTCAAAAGGTATTTTTATCGGTTAACCGCTATCAATATACCGGTTAACCGCTATTTTTATCGGTTAATCGCTATTTTTATCGATTAATCGCTATTTATATGTCGGTTAACCGCTAATTTTATCGGTTAACCGCTATTTATACCGATTAATCGCTATTAATATGTCGGTTAACCGCTATTTTTATCGGTTAATCGCTATTTTATCGGTTAACCGCTATTTCTTAGTGTAAGTAACTTCTAATTTATTGTCTATGCACAAAACAAATAATTATTAAAAATAAGTAAGTGATTGATGGAGGAGGTTTTTCGCTTAACCTGTTTACACAGTAATTTTAATTGCTTACTCCTCCCATTCTGGCCAATTAAAATTATTTGAAGAACGCCCACATGTTCCGAGCGTTGAGCACGTGGCAATATTATAGCACATAACACTATATCGCACGTCAGTAATCTTTATTTTATTTATGACAAAACGGATTGTTTTGCATGAAATAATCACTAAAAATGGATTCATTTACTTATCAGCTTCCCCTCTTCTCCCACCCTACCTCCTTTTTATATTTACACCGACATAACCACACGGTAGACGCTTTCCTGGTGGTAGAATTTCCCCTCTTCATTCCTTAATATATCATCATTTCTAGATCGATTTGTGAATTATAATTGTTGGTTGGTTCATTCTCTTTATAAAAAATGGGAAAACATATTAAGCGCTAGTTGTTTTTGGCTTTTTAACCATCTTTAACGCTTCCAAAGGATACGTAAGACGCAGAAATTAACAACTATAGGACACCTTCAACAATGAGTAAACCCCATACTGCATAGTCAGCTATATAAGGCCTCGAAATGACAAACGTATTTAACAATTCAAACGAAAAAACTAACGACCTAATTGATGTACAAAATAATAAACGAAAAACAAAACTGTAACACAGCAACAAAAAGTAAATAAAAAAACATTGGATGACAATAAAGTAGAATGTGCCATGGGAGTTTACAAAACATTTAATGGCACAAGTTACTTGATACCGAATTGCATATCTCCCGATTTTTTAAATATTTTGCACACTTTTTGACTTTAATCCGAATTAAATCGGAATATGAAATACAAAATAGAGGTCACAATTTTTGTTTTCTTGTAATTTTCATTGGAAACTTTATGCTAGGTTCACACTGCCGATCAGATCAATTTGATGATCCCTATTGTCCAAAATTCCACCACCAAGCGAAACCAAAATCTTGATCGGGCCTGTTTGCGACTTCTACCCGACTGTTATTCGACTGTACACGACTTTTAACTCGACCATTCACGACTCCAACCCGACCACTAATTGATTAAATATTCGATAATTCCGACCAATTTACGATCTCTACACGATCTTTACTCGACTAGTTAGACCAAATAAACTATACTCGATCACAGCCTGATCTCTATCAAACCAGATCGACCGGATCGTATAGATAGTCGTTGGGATAGTCGGGAATTAGTCGGGTATATACAATTTTTATATAAAAACATCATATTTTTTTATGCGACGCCGCAGCGAAGGGGTCATTAAGACTAATACCGTGTTCACACTATAAAATTTATACCTCAGCTTTGCTACACATACAAGTGAAGAAACGGGGTATTAGTGTTGCCTTTGTCCGTCCGTAAATACATTGTGTACGTACGCTCTCTTCAAGCTTCGTCACAATCTTTAACCTATCTCTCTGTGCTCTATAAATCCAACTGCTTTATTTCCATATAAATATATTCTAAATGTATGGTTTTACTCGGACCTTCTGTGCACTACTGAATTTAACCAAACAACCGAAGAATGTGTCCATGGGACATAGATAATGCCCCAGCTTGCATATAACGTTATAAAGGTTCATTCCCCAAGAACGACAAAAGTGACGCCTACCAAATTCGAACTTGATCTGTGTTTTATGATAATAAGTGTTGTGTGTACGTTTCATACAATTTGATTGAGGCTAATCAAAATTAGAGAACGGAAACTAATTATGAGGACGTACGTAGAAGACGAACAAGAAGGCGTAGACAGCAACGGATGCCGAGACGTCTAGGTGAGGCAGTGTGTAACACGGCGACCACTGTGTGGGTAGCATCAGAGACTTGCAGGAGTTCGACAAAGAGGACCCCAATGGTTGAAAAACTTCTTCAGAGTCTAAGCTGATATGTTTTGGGAGTTTAACTGGTCTATAAATTTCTTGAAAATGATACCACAAAATGAGATTTGTCACTGGATTAGTACTTATGTTAGATAGCAATTGCAATATACATAAATTTGACCATCCCCTTTTCCTTGCTTTTTTACAAATGAAGCTTGCTGTTTGTGTCATATATATGCATACATGTATGTGTGTATCCATGGCAATTACCTGTTGGCTAAAAACTATTGTAGAAAGGTGGTAAAGCTGTCATATATTTCCCAAAATTGACCTAGAGTAGACTTGTAATCCCCTGGAGTGAAACCTTTTCTGAAACTGTTTACGTATAACTATCAAGAGATCAAATCAAAATCAGTTGTCTTTCGTCGTATTTTCTGTAAAATTGCGTCAAAAAGTTCGTTTGTACGGTGGCAGATAGTTGTTCATTTCTGTATCATTTGGTGTCCTGTGGAGAGTTACCTCATTGGCAATCATACCTGATCTTATTTTTATACTACACAACAGTCAAACAGAAAATAGTTCATAAAACAGGTAAACCCCACTTTGGAGGCTATATTAGTCATTAGCATTCTAATAATGATTTTTTATTGCACAATTATTTTCATATCTGAAAAAACCCAAGGGACCAAAATGCAGAATCTATTTCCCTTCCGGAACACCTGCACGAGATAGTCCCAGGTTTTGTAAGGTTTCGTGTTGCTAATTAGTTTTTAGCTTTCTATGTTGTGTTATGTAGACTGCTGCATGTTTGTCTTCTTGTCGTTTTTGTTTTTCGTAATGGCTGTGTAGGTATTTTCGACCTTTCAGTTTGATTGTTCCTTTGGTATCTTTTGACTCTCTGTTATAATTTTACCCCTCCTTGCAAATGTACAGACCAGTACTGTACATGGAGGATTTTTGGTACAATTAAAAATAAATAGTGACAATGTATTTTTGCGAAAGCAAAGTTATGAGAGTTATTCAGATCTGCAAACATTTTTACTCAATCGTGTAGCAATCATGTGTACTCGTGTATGGCCGAGTAAAGATCGAAGAGATGTCGAATGTGGTCGCGTAGAGATCGGGTATTGGTCGATTTGGTCTGGGGTCAAAATAATATAGAGGTTGCAGTGATCTAAGCGGTCGGGCATCGGTCGAGTTAATCTGGACCACAGATCAAACAGGTTGCCGTTGATCGGGAAATGATTTGCTACTAATCGAGCAAAGGTCGAGATGATCGAGTAATGATCGGTAAAATATTTGTATTCCACCCAAACTCGATCTTTACCCGATCAATTCGACCGTTACTCGACGAGTAGTCGATCTCTTCTGGTGTATATAATTTTATTCTGGTATCACCTAAGTTGAACAAAGGTACACAGAAAAACATATTAATTAACATTACATTGCATTGTACATTTGTCGAGGAAGCATTAAATATGAGTGACTGGCTTCTCAATCCTTACTCGAATGTTTTTAACATGTCAAAAATTATCGGGTAGAATTTCAGATTGATGACGACCAAGATAGACAACCCCGAGCATTCTTGTCGATTGAGTCAGACCAGTCTCCCGATTACTTAATTTGTCATGATCGGGATTGATCGAGTTGATCGGATCGGTAGTGTGAACCTAGCTTTAGTTACCCGCACAAGATCAGCCAGATTCACACAGCCGATTAGATCAACTCTATGAACCCGGTTTCTCAAATTCCCACGATCAAGCGGGACCACATTCTTGATCAGGCCTGTTTTTTACGAAAAACTAAGGATTTTCTTATCCCAGGCATAGATTACCTTAGCCGTATTTGGCACCACTTTTTGTAATTTGGGATCCTCAATGCTCTTCAACTTTGTACTTGTTTGGCTTTATAAATATTTTGATATGAGCGTCACTGATGAGTCTTATGTAGACGAAACGCGCGTGACGTACAAAATTATAATCCTGGTACCTTTGATAACTACTGTTTACTACTTCTACCCGACCGCAATCCTACTGTACAAGATTTTAACTCGACAATTCACGACTTCTTAATGACTACTTCATGACTCCAACCCAACCACCACTAGAATAAACATTCGACTATAAGACGAATTCACAATCTCTACAAGATCTTTACTCAACTAGATAGAACAAGTCAACAAAGCTCGAACTCAGCCCAATCTCGACCAGAATTAATAGACTTGGTGGTAAAAGGGTCGTAGGGATAGCCGGGAATTGGTCGAGTATGAACAATTTCCTTAGAAAAAAGTCGGATTGTCTTATGCCCCGCCGAAACAAATGAAACATTTAGTGTTACACTTGTCAATCCATTCATCCGTACGTCTGTCCATTCCACATATTAGTTTCCGTTCTCTATAGCTAACTTTGGTTTGCCTCTCTCAACCTAATGTTATGAAACTCATACACACTGCTTGTTACTAGTATCCTAATCAAATATCACAGATTAAATATCGTTATATGCGAACGGGGGGCTAAAGCGTCAGGATAAAGTGCACAAAGGACTCTGGTACACTGTACTGCAACTACAAAGAATTGTTCTCAGTCACAATATTAGCCCTCGTTGACGCATATTACAAGTTTATATGGTACAGAGATGGAAGTGCGTCTGACTCTTCAACCATTCTGAATAGAGGACTTTGATTGAGGAACTAGAAACACCCACTGCCCGGCGATATGGAGAACACTCATACCGGTACCCCCATGATTGAATATGATGCATTACCATTGAGATCTGGATGAAGCCGTACTCAGAGATATCAAAACCGAGACTTTCTTATGCACTATTTCAAAATGCAAGCAGGTTCAGTTGAGTGGCAAGAGAGTATGATTTTGTTCATCAGTGCTATTGTAAAGCTACTTGTAGTTTTATCGTTAAACCACTGATGTATTTATTTAAGTATGGCATCTTGTTTTCATGTGTTATAAAATTGTCAAGGTTGATTTTAAAATAAAGGTAATTATGCCTTGTTTTGTTTAAAACTGTACTAAAGCTTTGGTAGATGTTTTGCCTGTTTTTACGTTTCAAAAATGATTCGAAACGTTTGTATTTACTTATTTATTAGATATACTGCTCTTTTCTTGAAAATGACACCACTAAATGAGACTTGTCACCGGATTGGTACTTATGCAATATGACAGGTGCAATGTGTATTTGGTGGGTTTCGTGTTGCTAAGATTTTAGTTATAATGAGTTGCGGACTGCTGTTTGTCTTGTCGTCGTTTTTAGCTTTTTTCCATCGCTGGGTCGGTTTGTTCTTGACCTCTGGGTTTGATTGTTTGTTTGGTATATTTGCCTCTGTTAAAGTACAGCTAAGTACTGTAAACGGGGAAATTTTTGCGGATTTCAAATTCGTACATTTCAAAATAACAAGGACAATATATTCTTGCGGGAAAAGTTATGAGAGGTAATTAGATCTTCACATCCTTTTATAGAAACTTGTAGCAGCATCGTATATTACCGAGTAGAGATCGAAAAGTGGTTGCGTTTGGTCGAGATCGGGTATTGGTCGAGTTGGTCTGGGATAAAAAAAAAAAAAAAAATAATACTAGTCGCAGTGATCGATGACGTTGGTTGAGAAACGATCGCATTTTAGTCGAACAAAGGTCGTGTTGATCGAGTATTTTTTGTTCAAATATTTGTATTCAGACCAAACTCGATCCCTGTACGATCGTTTTTCGATCAAATCAATCGCTACTCGGCGAAACTCAGATCTCCTTTGAGCGACTGGCTTCTCGATGCTTACTCGAATGTTTTTGACACGTCAAAAACTCTCTGAAAGAAAGTCAGATCGATGACGAGTAAGGTAGACCACCCCGAACATTCTTGTCGAACTAGCCAGACCAGTCTCCCGATCACTTAATCTGTCTTGATCGGAATTGATATAGTTGGTCTGATCGGCAGTGTCAACCTAACTTTAGCTTCAAAATTACTAAACTTCTTTGTTACTTAATTAAATTTTCATCAAGAAAATGACCTTTAGCTGTCATATATCACAATTTCAAAACCAAATTCAACTAAATTGTTGAATTAAACAGCTTTGCATAAAGTTTAACCTATAGAAACCGCTAAATTATATCATCTTATAATTATTTTGCATTAATTTTTTATCCATCATTTTTTTGCCAAGCAACAACATCAAAAGAGCCATATAAATGTTCGTGAGAGTCGGGCTCGATGATGTTAAAATTGGCTTTGACTTCTAGTATTTTCATAGATTGAAATGATTTCCGCACATATTTTATTATCATGCATAAAACGATGCAACCTTGCATCCAATGTCGTCTGATAGGACCCGACACTGTTTTAGTATGCCGGCAGTTATAGCTTGGGTTTGTCCTCTAGCTTAGACTTGATTATAATTAAATATAAAAAAAATATATTCATTTACCAGTACATGTTAAATCAGTTATAAATCTATAAATGATTCATCAATACATATCATGACAGATCTGCCATCATTAGGGGTACAACTATCAATTGTTTGTTTTAAAAGTCTTGATCTATAGTTAGCATTTCCCCTAGACTTTTGTGATTGCTATACATAACTAATGGTTCAACATTCAACACTTGTCCTTGTCAGACTGCAATAAATTTATGCGAATATTTCATGATACTTTATATTTTGCTATTAAAAAATAATGAATATATAATTTATTTTTTTTGTTTAAGTTTCTGTGCTGCAATATTTCAGTAGAATCAATAAATAACAATAATACATATATATGTTTTGTAAGGGACGACATCAAAAGATCGATGTAGGATAAAAAAACTTAAATCAAATAGTTTGGGGGTGGGGGGGGGGGGGGTCAACATTGCTGCAAGTTTTGTTAATCGAAAATCGATTTTACATATATCCCTATTGGTCAATCAATTTTTCCCAAATTAAGTTAAGAAGGGGGGTGTGGGGGTCAGTGAAAAAACTATGTGAATTAAGTTTTTTTCATTCATTGAACTTTTGATGTCGTCCCTAATTATACTAGTTTCGTCGTTTTTGACGTTATCATAACCACTAATACTAATCTAAAATTTGTTAGATTTGTATTAAAAATTAATGGTCACCTGTTGTTTCTGTATCAGTCGCTTCATCTTTAATAAACCCTTGGAATACATGCTGTGATGGACAGCTATTGTGATTCAGATTGATAACATTTGTTTCTTTTAAATGTATTTCAAGGTCAAGAATGCCATATGTTGTAAATCTTAAACCTTTAGTTACAATAACACCTACGAATAGTTTGACCAGACGATGCTGATTTGATGCTCCATTATGTATTATAAATCCATCACCCTGTATTTTCCGTGACGTTTCGTTTTCAGCAGAAACTATCTTATTCATTATTTCAAACATATAAAAATTTGCCACAGATTTCAGGTTAAAAAACTGCCGTCAATTATCGTACCTAGTACATTTATTGTGGTTTTTATTTTTATTTTTTAATATATTTTTTTCCAATAAATTCAAACAAAAAGTAATCTATAATGAGTTTCAGTCAACAGGTGTATTTTATTACATTGGCCGTTTGAACATCGACTTTGAATAAGTCAGTTTGGATTTTATAATTTTATATGGAGCCCAGGGCCGTAACCACATGGTCTGATGTTGGAAATAAATTTTAAAAAGTTGAAACAAAAGCTTTTCTTCAGATCATATTGTTTTCACGGCGAGTGTCTTGCAAAAATCAGCTAATTTCTCTTCACTTTTTGATTTTGCCCCTGTATATTTTTCGTGATCCATCTTTATAATCAGTGTTAAAGGTCTATTATTGTAGTTATGTGTCTTATCTGTACCCGGGTTTGTTTTTTGTTCATTTATTGTCCTACTTTTTGACTAAATTCTAAGTGTTGATTTTCTTTTGCAAATCTAGGGATTTTTCTTATACTGAAGGACCTTTTGTCTAATTAAAAAAAACTACATGAAATTGTTAGAATATTATCGAAATTAGAGCTACGATGACGGGTGGACGGTTGTGTGGTTTGACAATGCTTCATGTCCACCGATGTCCAGATATTGTGCGAGAAAATATTTTAAGAAAATACGATGCTACTGGACACAGAAAAATTTATCCTTTCTTCATGGGAGAATTGACTTAATATTAGAGAATAAAAACTGGCCCTCTTTTTTGTAGATAAAACTATATAGCTGACATGCGTTAAACTAACATGAGGCCACCAATCTCTCGGTATCAAATCAATCAAAAAAACAACATCAATGTATTGCCATATGACCTTTTACATTGAAGGACTAAACTTGCATTAAATCGTGCGAATATCAATCTTTTTAGGCCATATGTAGATCTTATTTGAGTTGTTGGGTTACTGCGTGTTGACGTTTAAATCCAAAATCATTAATATTATTTACTTCTTGAATAAGAAAAGTCAAACAAATTTTAGTTAATTGCATGAATTCACCGTTACAACGTACGTCCATGGTTACAAGAAGAATATAAAATGAATGAAGTGGTTATCGCGCATTAAATTACATATAATCAATATTTCAAAAATATAGTCTCATCATTTTATGCCATTTATATCAATACATTATGCATTAAAATCTTTTATCTTGAATAATGCAGTTAGGTGAAATTAAACAAATATCTGGAATTAAGAATTGATACCAGTACTTTAAATCCGAAGAGTATTAGTACAGAAGCGTATTAGCGCCACACATTTTTATTTTTTGTTTTTCTTCCTATCTTATCGTTATAACACAAACCTTTGCGAAATAGCACAAACATGTGCGTTCTAACACAAAGTGATCTTTGCGATATAACGCAAATTTTTGCGAAATAACGTAAACCTTTGCAATACAATGCAAATATCTTGATTGCAATCATTCATTAAATTTTGTATAAATGTCCGTCTGTCATTCATTTCGGTTGTAATTTACTAGTAGATAAAAAAAAATACATACATACAAGGCCAAATCATTATAATAAATATGCATAGGAATAATGGAATACTTGCAGTACAATTATACATAAATTAAGACTGATTTGTGCATCAGAAAAGTATATAATTTAACAAGAAAATAGATATAGTATAGTATATAGAAAAGATCAAGAATAATGTCACACAATTGTGAAACTTTATCAGTGGCGGATCCAAAGGGGGGCGTAGAGGGCGTACGCCCCCCCCCCCCTTTTCCCTTTTGCTCGGGCTTTTTTGTGTGTGTAAAAGGATTTATCAGACTATAGTCTTCGTGAACCTTGCCATTTCCCGTGTACTCTAGTATTTAATTTTTATGCGACAATTCTTTACTTATAAAGATATTTTTCGGTGGATTTTCAGTAGTGATTGTCAAAGTTATGTGATTCGTTATGGTGGAGTTGACCAGTGCGTCGAAAAAAACGTTTGCCGTCAACATTGCTGCAAGTTTTGTTAATCGAAAATCGATTTTACATATATCCCTATTGGTCAATCAATTTTTCCCAAATTAAGTTAAGAAGGGGGGTGTGGGGGTCAGTGAAAAAACTATGTGAATTAAGTTTTTTTCATTCATTGAACTTTTGATGTCGTCCCTAATTATACTAGTTTCGTCGTTTTTGACGTTATCATAACCACTAATACTAATCTAAAATTTGTTAGATTTGTATTAAAAATTAATGGTCACCTGTTGTTTCTGTATCAGTCGCTTCATCTTTAATAAACCCTTGGAATACATGCTGTGATGGACAGCTATTGTGATTCAGATTGATAACATTTGTTTCTTTTAAATGTATTTCAAGGTCAAGAATGCCATATGTTGTAAATCTTAAACCTTTAGTTACAATAACACCTACGAATAGTTTGACCAGACGATGCTGATCTGATGCTCCATTATGTATTATAAATCCATCACCCTGTATTTTCCGTGACGTTTCGTTTTCAGCAGAAACTATCTTATTCATTATTTCAAACATATAAAAATTTGCCACAGATTTCAGGTTAAAAAACTGCCGTCAATTATCGTACCTAGTACATTTATTGTGGTTTTTATTTTTATTTTTTAATATATTTTTTCCCAATAAATTCAAACAAAAAGTAATCTATAATGAGTTTCAGTCAACAGGTGTATTTTATTACATTGGCCGTTTGAACATCGACTTTGAATAAGTCAGTTTGGATTTTATAATTTTATATGGAGCCCAGGGCCGTAACCACATGGTCTGATGTTGGAAATAAATTTTAAAAAGTTGAAACAAAAGCTTTTCTTCAGATCATATTGTTTTCACGGCGAGTGTCTTGCAAAAATCAGCTAATTTCTCTTCACTTTTTGATTTTGCCCCTGTATATTTTTCGTGATCCATCTTTATAATCAGTGTTAAAGGTCTATTATTGTAGTTATGTGTCTTATCTGTACCCGGGTTTGTTTTTTGTTCATTTATTGTCCTACTTTTTGACTAAATTCTAAGTGTTGATTTTCTTTTGCAAATCTAGGGATTTTTCTTATACTGAAGGACCTTTTGTCTAATTAAAAAAAACTACATGAAATTGTTAGAATATTATCGAAATTAGAGCTACGATGACGGGTGGACGGTTGTGTGGTTTGACAATGCTTCATGTCCACCGATGTCCAGATATTGTGCGAGAAAATATTTTAAGAAAATACGATGCTACTGGACACAGAAAAATTTATCCTTTCTTCATGGGAGAATTGACTTAATATTAGAGAATAAAAACTGGCCCTCTTTTTTGTAGATAAAACTATATAGCTGACATGCGTTAAACTAACATGAGGCCACCAATCTCTCGGTATCAAATCAATCAAAAAAACAACATCAATGTATTGCCATATGACCTTTTACATTGAAGGACTAAACTTGCATTAAATCGTGCGAATATCAATCTTTTTAGGCCATATGTAGATCTTATTTGAGTTGTTGGGTTACTGCGTGTTGACGTTTAAATCCAAAATCATTAATATTATTTACTTCTTGAATAAGAAAAGTCAAACAAATTTTAGTTAATTGCATGAATTCACCGTTACAACGTACGTCCATGGTTACAAGAAGAATATAAAATGAATGAAGTGGTTATCGCGCATTAAATTACATATAATCAATATTTCAAAAATATAGTCTCATCATTTTATGCCATTTATATCAATACATTATGCATTAAAATCTTTTATCTTGAATAATGCAGTTAGGTGAAATTAAACAAATATCTGGAATTAAGAATTGATACCAGTACTTTAAATCCGAAGAGTATTAGTACAGAAGCGTATTAGCGCCACACATTTTTATTTTTTGTTTTTCTTCCTATCTTATCGTTATAACACAAACCTTTGCGAAATAGCACAAACATGTGCGTTCTAACACAAAGTGATCTTTGCGATATAACGCAAATTTTTGCGAAATAACGTAAACCTTTGCAATACAATGCAAATATCTTGATTGCAATCATTCATTAAATTTTGTATAAATGTCCGTCTGTCATTCATTTCGGTTGTAATTTACTAGTAGATAAAAAAAAAATACATACATACAAGGCCAAATCATTATAATAAATATGCATAGGAATAATGGAATACTTGCAGTACAATTATACATAAATTAAGACTGATTTGTGCATCAGAAAAGTATATAATTTAACAAGAAAATAGATATAGTATAGTATATACTCTAGTATTTAATTTTTATGCGACAATTCTTTACTTATAAAGATATTTTTCGGTGGATTTTCAGTAGTGATTGTCAAAGTTATGTGATTCGTTATGGTGGAGTTGACCAGTGCGTCGAAAAAAACGTCGCTCAGTCATTTTGGAATTCAGTAACACATTGCTTAGGCTGGGGATGAGAATGACAATCATAACCACCTGCAAAGCGACAAAGGATTGAGCAAGAACGTATTGACCTCTATTTCACTATTCAACCAAACAGAAAGTAATACTATATAGACTATTACACTCTTATGAAATAAAGTTCCACGGCAATATTATTTACCTATAAAACATATTTAACCCTAAATGTCCCAGACTATTTTAGATTAACATAGCTGAATAATGATCCCCAATCAGAATAAACTCTAGATATATTTAAAGTATAAGGTACGAACAATTTGATTTGAGGAGACAGTCTGAGATATTTGAGAGAAAAAAATTGACTCTGATTTTTGCCTTAAACAAAAACTCTGGCTGTATCTGGATTGAAAACAATAATCTTGTCCACTGTTTTTGCTGTGAGAAACAAAAATTTCTAATACAGTTATTTAGTATTAAATGAATATGAACGTTAGTTTTCTCGTTTTAATTGTTTTACATTGTCATATCGGGGCCTTTTATAGCTGACTATGCGGTATGGGCTTTGCTCATTGTTGAAGGCCGTACGGTGACCTATATATATAGTTGTTAATGTCTGTGTCATTTTGGTCTCTTGTGGACAGTTGTCTCATTGGCAATCATACCACATCTTCTTTTTTATATGATGAATAAAAAACGGGCATCTTTTTTTTGTTGCAGGTGTTTGCATGTCTGACCGGAATTTCTCAGACTGTTTCGCCGAACTGACATATTAAATACTTTTTTCAAGACCAGATTGAACCTGCCTGTTGGGTGTGGCCTTTATGTCTCCATTCGTCTACCATTATACATAAATTCCTTGTCATTTCAGACTCAACCTTTGGTTGATTTGGAACCCCTCACTTCTCTTAATTACAAGCATCGAAAATGTCCAACCCTTACACTTTACAGCAACTACAAAATATACATGCCACACGCCAGGAACCGTTTAAAAAGTGCATACTAGTATTACACTTATTTGATGTTTTTATCCCCAAAAAGGTCCCAAAAAAATTTTGCGGTCTTTATAAACTCCCCCCCCCCCTTTCCAAAATCCTGGATCCGCCCCTGTTAAAAGTCAAATAGACAAAATAATATTTTTTCTTTAAAATGATTTATTAATAAGGAAACATTTTTTTTTAATTTTGAAGCAAAAATCTCAGAATAATTTTTTATGATAAAGATTTTTTGATAGAAAGTTATTGAATTTTCATTTCAATATAGTTAAGTATTTTTAAAATGCCTGGGTAGCAATTTGAATGGAGAGAACATAATTTTATTAATTAAACATCTTCATTCTATACATTCATTATTAAAGGGTAGCTTGTTTGAATCTAATCAACTTTACACAGTTCTCAAAGAGAACTTACTTTGGAAGTATATTTATATTCGGTTATAGCTATATTAGCAGGATTGATTTTTTTCTTCGGTATAACCTCAATTTTCTCAATTTTCTTGGTAAAATATATACTAGTAGTAACATGGATATCGTTTTGGGGGACCTTTATATAGTTTGCTGTTCGGTGTGAGCCAATGCTCGGTGTTGAAGACCATACTTTGTCCTAGTATGATGGTTTACTTTAACGAATAGTGACTAAGATGGAGAGTTTTCTCATTGGCACTCATACCACATCTTCTTATATTTTCTGTTCGTTATTATTCAATGATATGTTCTAATTATTCAATGATATGTTCTAATTATTCAAGTATTTTACTTGGCAATGACTACAAGGGTGATAAATTTTATAATATATATACAGGCTTCTGCATTAATATAACTGCTGTTTCTTTTAAATCTTTAATAAGAAATAAGATAAAACAAATGTTTGCAATATTTCGCAAAGATTTGCGTTAAACACAAAGATATGAAGAAAAATAAAAAAAAATGTGTGGCGCTAACACGCTTCCGTATATTAGTTTAAGTATAAGCTAAAATAATTGATAGATAATGGATCTCCTTTTTGAGATATTTTTTTTCGCGGGAATAGGCTGACTTGTACTTTTACCTTATTTAGCATAGGCAATATTTGGCTCTTAATCGTGAGAGAAGAAATCTAGAATCAGCTTGAATTTGGTTAATGACCTTTTATGAGATATTGATTGATTGATTGTTGGTTGCTGAGCGTTCAATGGCAAATATTTCATGCATATTCAGGACGAGAAAAAATTAACAATATAAATGCATAGGTAGGTTCTGTAATAGAGGCATCCGGGATTAAGGTCAGATAAATTAAGACAACCAAGGAAATGAGGGTATATTGGATAGGGACAGAAATTCAGCCATGCGGACTCTGCACGGAGTTGTTGCAAGGAATCTTAACTTTCAAAGAGCGTGGCACTCTCTATTCACATGACATCGGATTGGATGTCTCCATTCTGACCGGATGTTGCTGCACATTTGTACATCCCGCACAGCCAAACGGATGACCCTATTTGACGAGGGTTTTAATATCGGTCGGAGAAAGACCAATGGTGACCTTATAATTCTATTCCCCAGTTACCCTTGTGGATATGATAAATTGAAGTCTTATATGCAATGAAAAGAGGGTAATACATGTATGGGGGAAACATGTTACCCTGTATTGTAAAAAAAAAAACCACCAGGAGTCCCAAAAGTTCACACAAATTCCTAAACCTGAGATGAATACATGCTTACATGTATTCCTCTGTTTCTAATTTCCGTCCCATATTCCTTTTTTGCTTTAAAAAAAAAACACCCATTTTCAAGTTGGTTACTTACTAGTAATCCTCATTCCTTATTCGTTACATTACGCAAGAGACAAGAATAAAATCGGAATTAAATGGAACGTAAAACACACGTATTACAAACGAATAAGTAACTGAGTATCAGTCGAGCGCTGAAACTGGTTCATACGACTTAATGGGGTGATTTCACCCCTAAGAATTCATAGCTACATGTAACACCAGAGACAAGAAAACAATTGTAAAGATTTGTTTAAAAGGTACAACGTATTATACACACGTATTACAAGCGAATAAGAAACTAATAGGTAGCAGGGTAGCAGTTGAGCGCTGACACGGGTGGATACGCGCTAATAATGTTATTTTACTTCTAAGTACCCATAAGTTACACTAAAGACAAGAAATTTGTTTACAACAATTTATTTAAAAGGTACAAAGTATAACACGTATTACAAGTGAATAGTAGACGACGAAAAAGTAACCGGGTATCAGTCGAGTGCTGAAACGTGTATATATACACGCTGATAGGGTTATTTCACCTTTTAAAACTCATAGCTAACACCAGATACATGAACAAAAATGAAAAGATAAAATTGAGAATGCATGGGAACGGGGAATATGTCAGGCAAAAAGACAACAAGCAGACCAAAGGGCAAAAATACATCCGAAGGCCACCAATGGGTTTTCAACGCAGCGAGAAAATTCCGCACCCGGAGGTGGTCATCAGCTGGCCCCTAAATAAAATTGTGTACTAGTTCAGTGAAAATGGACGGTCACACTTAACTCTAAAAGTAAACATATACAAGTACTAAAATAAAACTAGATACCCTAAGGACCATTTAGTTAAAGTTTGAAGGTATTTGGCCCTTTAGTTTCAGAGGAGAAGATTTTTTTAATAGTTAAAACAACGACAGACGACGGACGACGACGGACGCAAAGTAAAGGCCCCGGTGAGCTTAAAATACACAGACTGACAAAAGCAAGCTCATGACTTTGAGACAGGCGCAAACATACGGAGTTGTCAAACCAAGAATTTATTTAAAAGGTGCAACGTATATAAAAAGCGAATAAGGAATGAATAAGAAACAGAGTATAGTCGAGCGCTGAAGCGGGTACATACGCGCTTATAGGGTTATTTCACCTATAAGGACGCATTTAGCTAGCACCAGAGACCAGAGAAATCAGAATGATTCTTTATAAAGGTGCAACGCATAACACACGTATTTTAAGCAAAAAAGGAAATGATAAGTAACAGGGTATCAGTCGAGCGCTGAAACGATTACGGGATCCCGCTTACATGTTTAACCCCGCCACATTCTGTATGTATGTGCCTGTCCCAAGCCAGGAACCTGTAATTCAGTAGTTGTCGTTTTTTGATGTGTTACATATTTGCTTTTCTTTCATTTTTGTACATAAATTAGGCAGTTAGTTTTTCTCGTTTAATTTTTTTTACATATGTCATTTCGGGGGCTTTTATAGCTGACTATGCGGGATGACTTTGCTCATTGTTCAAGACCGTACAGTGACCTATAGTTGTTAATTTCTGTGTCATTTGGGCTCTTGTGGAGAGTTGTCTCATTGGCAATTATACCACATCTTCTTTTTTATATGATGAATAAAAAACGGGCATCTTTTTTTTGTGGCAGGTGTTTGCATGTCTGACCGGAATCTCTCAGACTGTTTCGCCGAACTGACATATTAAATACTTTTTTAAAGACCAGACATATGCGCTAATAGGGTTATTTCACCTCCAAGAACCTATTGCTACATGTAACACAAGTGACAAGAAAAAAAGTAATCGTTTTTTAAAAGGTGCAACGTTTAACACATGTTACAAGCGAATAAGTAACAGGGAATCAGTCAAGCGCTGAAACGGGTACCTTCGCGCTTAAAGTAATTTCACCTATCATATACAAACCAAGAAATTTTACCAGTGATATTAAGAAAGTAAAGCACGTAAATGGTAGACATATAAGGAGTTACACATAAGGAATAATGAATAGTTAACGAATAAGGAATAAGTAACGAATAGGTAACAAATAAGGAATAAAGAATAAGTGACGATTATGTAGCGAATAAAGAATAAGTTACAAATAAGGAATAAGGAATAGTAACCAACTTGACGACCCGCATTTTGAGTACTATTTTACTTCAAATTCAGCATTTAACATTACATACGTAATTTTTCGAGAGCGTTATTAAAAACATCTAGTGTTTCTTTGTTTAGATTGTAATGGAGCTGATTTGAATCAACATTTTTTTCAGGTTTTTTTTTTATCAATTATACATAAATTACGTTACTTGAAATCTAATATCCTATTGTAGACGCCGGCATATAGAGAGAAAATACACACAATAATCTGGGTCCAAAGCAACTTTGCCGTAAAAGAAAAGGAAAATTAGCAACAAAGAACAAAAAATCGTCTCTTTTTTGTATAGTAAGAGTTTCACGTGTGAAACTGAAATATAATAATTACAATCTAGCAAAATACAATCATTTCTGTATATTAAAGATTTATTTTCAGCAATTTCCTATGCGTTAATTTCCGCAGAAAATGCGATTTTTTTTTTATTAGTTAAAGCAAAAATATCATGAAGATAACGGTAAGTGTTTTTTAAAATCAATTAAATTTACTCCAGACGGATCTTTTCTGAGATTGGCAATTAACATTCTTATCACAGTTTCAGAAAAAAGCTTTTGTATGAGTTACAGAAAAATAAATCTGCAATCGTGAATCTAACATAACATCAAAATAAAACTTTATAACATGACCGATTAATTACCGAACCACACTGTGATATGATTGGTCTACCAGGTGAAATAACATTCAAGTTCATTTGATCCAGCCTGTGGTCACTGTTGTATTTGTTTTAACTTCTGCGTTTCGAGACGGGAGCTTTTTTGGAGAAATATAAACTCTACCTTTATTTTTATCTTCACCTCGCTGCTGAATACAAGGTTGCTACAATGGAGTGAAAAGAATAATGTGTTGACAGATGCACAATTTGGTTTCCGTCCTGGATTTGGAACCGTCGATGCCGTCTTTGCCCTTTATTCCCTTATCACTAATTCTTTGAGTAAAGGTAAACGTTTATACTGTTGCTTTGTAGATTACACTAGAGCTTTTGATAGTGTCACACATTACAAATTATGGCAAAGATTAGTCAGATGTGGAGTAACTGGTAGACTTTTAAATGTCATTAAATCTATGTATAGCAAATTAAAAACTTGTGTAAAACTTAATGGAAAATTTTCTGAATTTTTTGAATGTACTGTTGGTCTAATGCAAGGGGAATCCTTATCTCCTCTGTTGTACTCATTATATGTCAATGATATGGAGATAGAACTTATTACACAAAATTGTAAATCATATGAACTTAAAATGTTAAATCTGTACTTGTTAATGTACGCTGACGATATGGTTTTATTTAGTGAAAGTATTACTGATCTACAAAAGATGATTGATGCTGTAAATGTTTATTCAAATAAGTATGATTTGTACATAAATTTGTCAAAAACCAAAATTGTAGTTTTTAGAAACAGAGGGAAAATCAGACCAGAAGAGCAATGGTATATAAATGGAAAGGCTATTGATATATGTAACGAGTTTATGTATTTGGGAATTTTATTTTATTATACTGGTAACTTTGCAAATACTCAAAAGAAACTATCAGAACAGGGTAAAAAGGCTGTGTTTAGTATATTCAATAAAATACATGATGATTATTATAACCCTGAAACTTTGTTGTCATTATTTGAAACTTATGTAGCAAGTATACTGAATTATTGCTCGGAAATATGGGGATTTCATATGGCACCTAATATCGAAAAAGTTCATTTGTATTTTTTAAAACGTGTTCTTAAAGTCAAAATGAGTGCTGTAACTAATATGATTTATTGTGAATTAGGTAGATTGCCAATGTACATTGAAAGGCAGTATAGAATGGTCAAATACTGGTTAAAAATTTTGAGTACAGAAAATTGTATATTAAAGAATTGCTATGATGAGATGTATGACAGAAGTTTTATTAAAAAGAACGATAAACAAAACTGGTGTTGTAAAATTAGAGATATTTTGTTTAGATATGGATTTAATTATGTTTGGTTAAACCAAAGTGTAGTTTGTAAAGACATTTTTCTATCGCAATTAAAAGAAAGAATGCTTGGTGTATTCATTAGTGAAGTAACTATGTTTTTTGAGAATTCAAATAAATGTCATTTGTATAGATACATGTATAGTACACACACATTGCAATTTTATTTAGATAGACCTGTAAATTATATATACAAACCATACATTTGTAAATATCGTATATCAGCTCATATATTAAGTATAGAAACAGGTAGATATTATAATGTTGATAAAAATAATAGACTATGTACAAATTGTAATACTAGCTCTATTGAAGACGAATACCATTTTATACTTGAATGTAAAAAATATAGTCAAATTCGAGAAAAGTATATAAAAAAGTATTATTGGAGAAATCCTTCTACATACAAACTTATCCAGTTGTTATCTGTCAGAAATATTAAAGAATTGAATAACTTAGGTATATTTTTAAAATCTGCAGAAAAACTTAGAATTTAATTGCAGTAAATAATATTTTTGTTCTCACTTTATTTAAGTGTTATATCATTATATCATTCTCCGCTCGTATTTCGTATTTTGTATTATGTATTATGTATTATGTATTATGTATTATATGTTCTTTCATGCACACCTTATATTTATATATATTATAATATATCTCTTGTAAAATTCTTATATTGGTGTAAAATTGTGTATATGTATCCTATAAGCTGTATTGCTTTCGGAATAAAGTATTATTATTTAAATAGCTGGAAATGATCAATTTGACAAAGATAATTGATTGTGTCATTAGTAAGTAATATTCCAAGATAGGATTGCCTTGAAGTTACACAATGACCTTCCCTTTCTGTATTTTGATTCTAATGCAGATGATTTAAGTCTAAATTTTCAGTTTCAATAAGAAAACCCTGAGTATATTAGATATTGTTTTTATTTCATGATTTTTTTCGAATATAAAAACTGACAAATTCATGTAGACATTGCACAAAATAAAATTATAAATTATAAAAAAATATCTTACAATTTAACTTAATCCTTAATGTACAAATAGTCCCCGAACATCCTATTACCATTACTGATTTCCCCGGTTATAAGTACTGATGCAGTATTATGCAGTATATCCTTAAAAAATAAAGATATAACCAGGAATATTTGCAGTGCATATAATATATATAATAGTACGAATGAGGGTTTGGTGAAGAGGGGAAGAGAAAGAAGATGTTGGGTCAATTAAGAATTCAATATATACGAGTGTCACATTTCAGTGTCAAAAGTATTTATATGGTCAATTAGAAAAAGTAGTTATAAAATTAAAAAATAAAGTGCAATATGGACAGATTTTGTAATGTAGATGATTATATGCTGGATAAAAATATAATTCATCAGTTAGAAGTTAATATTTTTGATAAATATAAAACTGAATGAAGTACAAGGCTTGATTCTTATGGTCAAGGATATAAGTTAAGAACTTATAAATTGTTTAAATTTTCATACTCTACTGAACAATATTTGTTGCAAAATATACCTATTCGATATAGCAGTGCATATGCGAAATTTAGATGTGGGGTAGCACCTTTAAAAATTGAAACTGGTCGTTACGAAAGATTAAATTTAGATAAAAGATTATGTTTCAATTGTGATAATATACAAGATGAAAAACATGTATTGTTAACATGTCCATTATATGAAGATTTAAGGCAGTCTTTATTTAGTGATATAATTCAAGAAAATGATATGTTTTTAACTTTGTCAGATGATGAAAAATGTATATTTTTGTTCAAAAATGAAAATGTGTGTAGTTCAGTTGCCAAAACCTGCAATAATATTTTATTACGACGAAATAGTATCTTATACTGTTAAAAAATCAGTTATTTTTATTATGTACATGTATCAGGTTTTATCCTTGGATGTGCATGATGATATTGCACTTTCATGTTTTGTATAAATAACAAAACTTATGTTTTAATTCTGTTGTTTTATAATTGCATATAACAGTCTCTCATAGTTCTTTTAAGAATGGCACATGCATTCTAAATTTTATATTGTGTACTTGATAATATATTGTGTTTATACTTGTATGTATGTGGTGAGACTTTAATAAACTATTGAATCAGAATCTGTTACAACCGAATGTTTATATGGAATGTCCTGGCTTTATAAAATAAAGTTTAGATCTGGAAAGTAAAATTAGTAACTATACTTTGTTTCCCGTATTATCTAAATTGTAAAATAAATTGCCATTTCCTTAACCATTCGTCCAGCTTATTATTTCGTGGTCAATACCTGGTTCGATTGGCAGTGTATTAAGACCGAGATGCTGGTCTAAACATCATCAGAAAAAATATCTACTAATAAAACGAGTTAATCAAATATATAATTAGTTTATATGAAATATTCTAGTCTTAGTTTTTACTGATTCTTGAAGGACTTCAACAAGAAAATTACCAAATACAGATGGTTTATTATCCAACGTTATCAAATAACTTAGAAAAGTCTGCAGACAAAAAACAAAAAATAGAAGTAGCTAAATTTTTTTAGACTGAGTAATTATAATTAAACTGCTTAAAAAACACCAGGTATATACATTTCTATGAGTTTATGAACAGTTTGCCATTTTAGGCGGAATTTTGACAATATTCATAACACGTTTGTTTCTCGTTATTAAAGGGAAACTTCGCAAAAAAATCAAAAATTGATATTATGTTCATTCTGTATAAAAATGTTCAAATTCATAGATATTAAAGTTTTATTCCGCTAGATAAGCGATCACCATCGATTTTAAATTTAGAGTATCAATTCTCCGAGAGCCGCCATCTTGTCTTCTTTCCCGATGAATAAAAACGATATGTCTATAAACCACAAAGAAACAAAACTACAGTAACCGATGTAGTCGTAATTGCGTGTCGATATCTTGTCAATCGTACGGTTGTTTAATACGACTAACTAACTTGATACGGAAAATATTCTTACTTTTTTTAAATTACCATGGTCTGTTGTTTTTAAACTGTTGATATTGGAATTAGGTGAAAAGTCAAAGTTGAAATCATAAATAAGTGTTCCGTGAAAATTGTTTTCGAAAATCTAATTTGTTCATAATTCTTTAAAGTAATAAACTTTTTTCAAATATATTTTGATCTTCCCTTATCTGATCACCAGCATGGCTAAAGGTATTACTTCCAAAGGTATTGTGAGGGGTGTGAGGTGACACGTCCAGGTATTCAAGCGATTTCCTGTCGGGCTTGCAAGTTCATGCATCGTTTCACTTCTGCAGGTATTGATCAGTGTACACGGCTGATAACTTATAACTTATAACTTTCCATTTTGAACTATCAGATGTATAATATACAACTCTGTCTTACTTGTCATTACTAAACTCAAACGCTTGTTTATAAATAACATTTCTGGTGTAAAGAATATAATTCATAATATATAAATAATACCCAAAAAATAAGATTTGATGAAATTAAAATCTATTTAAATATTTTTTCCAAGGGTGAATTTGGGAAAATGTAATATATAGTCATTGTCAATAGTGAAGGACAGATTGGAACAGACCAGAAATATTGATTTAAAAAAATGTACGCACTTGCCGACGATTCGTTTATACGACTGGATATAAAGTTACGGAACTATAGCGCAATTTAAAATATATACGTGTATACATTGAACATAAGAAAAAAACATATATTTTGAATAAATAGGGGTAAAAGTGTTGTAAATAGACTAGCCAACGTATGCCAACAGTATGTAATCATCGAATGTCGATAGACTACAGTTGTATACCAAAAGAAGAAGAGAACCAATTTGATTTAAATACAGGTCGATGTATAACTTTTGCTTTGGTTCATTGAAGCTGTGGACCTAGGAAAATCACAGATTTATATTTCAATAAGATTGTTCTCAAACAAAGGAAGGAATTCGTCATCACAATTGTTATAAATGCCACTGGACGAACACTAATTATCCCCAGGGGATGTGAATATTTTGCTGGGAAACTTTTGAGTATCAAAGTTTCAAATTAATTTCGGGATTTATTTTCTTTCTTGGTATTCAATAATGCCCGCGTCACACTGTCCCGATTTTTATATACGATGGACACCCGAATGCGAAAATTGTAAGTTCGTACGAAGTTGGTCCCGATCTCGTTAAAATACCAAAAAGTGACCGAAGCAAGTACGATGAATAACGAAGTCTATACGATGGTGCCGAAATTATATACGATAGCAAAAGATGGACATACGAAAGTTAACCGAAGACGGGTATTCAAGCTTCATATCTCAGCCGAAGCCTACACGATGGATCACGAAGGCTACACGATGGATTACTAAGGCTACACGATGGATTACGATGATGGCTCGATGGCCATACGATGTCTAAAAGATACGAACAGAATTTCGACAACATATCGTTTCTGTACAAGTCTGCCATGCATGGCGGGAAATCGATCTTTTTGTCTAATTCTTATAAAAGTAAGTTTATTATCCCCTCGCCTACTACATGTTAGTTGCGTGTAGATAAAATTGTTATGGGCACTCTAGAACCAAAATGCTCAAAACTTGGTATGGTGTTACTCGTTAAGAATACCTTAAGCGCTATTGACTTTAAAGTTCAAAGGTCAAGGTCACAGTGGCAGTTGTAATACAAGGCAATATCACCCTTGTGGACACTCTAAAACCAATATGCTTCAAACGATTTTAACCACATTTGGTATATTGTTCCTCCTTGTAATGATCTGACATTTTTACGTTCAAGGCCAAAGGTCAAGGTCATGCAGATGGACTTGTTTTTTCTCCTTGAAATAGCATAATACACAGGAAATTGGTTGCTCATTTTTTTACCTGCTGGTTCTAAAGACAATATCAAAGATTTTTCCAGTTACTGAATGTTTTGGTTGATTTCTAAAAAAATAGTTTATGTATCAAATATGCATATTCAATTTAGTGACTTTACTATCTGTTGTTGCCCCTGCATGTTTTCGTGACCCATGTTTCTATTTTACTTTTAATTTTCATAGTAGATGGTCTTTTGTTTGTACTTCTGTGTCCCGGGTTTTTCTTTTGTTTGTACTTCCGTGTCTCGGGTTTGTCTTTTTTTTTATTGATTGTCCTACTTTATGACTGTAGTCTGAGTGTTGATTTTCATTTGTAAGCGTTTGGTTTTGCAATGTTGCATGTCCACCGATGTCCAGAAATTGTGTGAGAAAATATTTTAAGAATAAACGATGCTATACTGGACACAGCAAAAAAAAATGTTGTTTCTGTATGGAGAATTGAACTTGATAACAAAGAAAACTGGCACTTTTTTTGTAGAAAAAAATAGATAGCTGACATGGTCATCTATATAAATTATAAAAACATCAATGCATTGCAATATGACCTTTTACATTGAAGAGTTAAACTTGCATTAAGTTCAGACCCTTTCACAGAAAATAAAGGAACATGGAGTAAATAAAAACGTGCACGGAAATCTAATTTCACACAAAGTCAATGCTTAGAAACAAATACAATGATCAATGGTCAAAGTTTTTTTATTCTTGTTCTTCATCTTGATAGTTACTGGAGGGTCTTCAACAATAAAAGAATCATTAATACCGTAAAACAAGGTCAAGATGGTCCTTAGTGACGACTTTTCAGTACTAGTATAATTATATGCTGCACTGTCACTATATTTAAATCTAGTAAAGAAAATAATAAAAAAATGTCTAAGCACTATACAAGACAACAACAGATCGACAAACAGATCCGGTTTTAATGATTATGAAATTATGAGATTTACGATTTTTGCTTTATCCTACATATCAGTCTACTTTTAATGTTGTCCCTATGAAACCTAGAAGTCTTTAATTACAATATTAATCTATGTTTTAGCTTTGAGACCAGAATATTGTAAAAATTAATTGCGTTTCAGTGTAAAAAAAAAGTCCGGGAAACGCTCAGAATGCACGATTTTGCGTTATTTTTCTCAGAGCTTCAAACCCCTCGCCAATTTTTTTTCGCCTCGCTACGCTCGGCAAATATATTTTGCCTCACTATTAAAAGAGGCTAGTTACGGCCCTGTTTACCATTTTCTGCATGTGTCATATACAAATATAGTGTCCATATTTGTCCCCAATATGTTACATACGAGGGGATGCCACGCTCGGCATTGCCTTGTTTGAACTGTAAAATGTGTGCACTAGTCTGAATAATCACCCATAATTATGCCCATGTTTACTGATCTATCTTAAAGGCAAGGTAATGGGTTCGTTGATCCCTTTTATTCAAAAAGAGCTCTTTCCAGGAGAATATCATAATAATATGGACAAAAGGAAGAATGTGGGGAAAGCAACAAATGCGGCAAAATACGACATATAGAAAACAAAATGGTTATGGAGTAAACATTCGTGTGACAACAACTCATACGATACATAAAAAATCAGAATAATGAAGAAAAAGTTGGTTTCCCTATATACGTGTACCTGCAGTGTTGGTGTACGAGGCGCGTTTATGATTTTCATTATGTTTCTTGATATGAAAAGTTGACAAAAAATAACCTGAGCCTGTAATAGCTGCTCTTCTTGTTCCATTTAAATTAATAGAAACAACGCTGTCGCTTTTCTTGTTCTCATAGAATCATATGATATGAGCTCCATGTTTTGTGAACGTCTTTCTTATCTGTCGTATTAGACTGACCAGTGCATATCGCGCATGGCACTTTAAATGTATTTTAGCGCGAAAATTAACTTACATTAAGCTGGATTTATTGCCGTCGTAGTTCCATCTTGTCGCCTTCGTACTTTTATTCGATGGCAACACGACGGGATTACGAGGTCTTCACGAAGTCGTGTTGCCATCGTAAGACCTTCGGGTATCTTCGTGATTCATTCGTGTAGGCATCGTAATGTCAAAACTGCCCGATGGAAACGATGGAAACATGAATGCAATACGATGTGCAAAGATGCATTCCCGGTGACATTACGATGGTGAGGATGGTGATACGAACTCAATACGAACCCTCAACATCGGACGCACTTTCGGGGATTTTTTAACATGTTAAAAAATTTAGAACCCTTTCCGAAGTTGTCCCCGAAGGCTAGAAAAAGTGGCCGATGGTTCTACGATGGTTAAAGATGGCACTACGAATAGCCCGATCTGGATACGATCAGCCCCGATTTTGAAACTTTCCATTATCGTGTTGCCATCGGTGTAAAAATCGGGACAGTGTGACGCGGGCATAACCGAAAAAAGAATAAATTACTTGTTCGCTAAATAGGGATATTCTTGTCAGATAAAAGAATTTTAGTTATATTTAAAAAAATAGGGAAATATGACATTAAATTGGTTCTGTCTTTTGTTAAACATCGTTAAAACGATGTGTGTCTAAGGTGAACGCCACAAGAACCCTGTAATACTAGTACGAGAGTATAGCATGTAAACATTCCTTCTCAATAATATGGTTGTATTGGAAAACTTTTCATACAGATTGACAACTCATTGTCCGATATGCATGTAATATTTGCCACATGACGCCCATAGTTCTTTCTACCATCATCACCTTATTCCTTGATATTGCTGTAAACATCGATGGTTCACACCCAAACAAAATGGGAGTAATGAACCTTCAGAGCTTCTCCGTGTTATACACTTGTGAAATATATAGACGAAATTTCTGTATTGAAATGAATCTACATCTCACAAACAGGATTTTCAAATAACGATTTTGAGTAATCACCTTACAAACCAATATAAACGTATGGCAAGATATAACCATGAAGGAATTTAGTTTTTGTCAGAACTCATCACTATATCATAAACGTATACGTATATATATGCATACAGTTTCAAATATCAAGAACAAGCGTTCGATGTCGATAGTCTGTTCTCTAACTGTTCAGAGTTAGACATGTCACTTGTTCATTCTTGGAAGCCTTCATATTCCCCGTCTAACGATGGGAACTCTTTCTGATTGTGTTGACTATAAATGCTTGTATGGTAATTCTGTCGTTTATCTGTACAAGCGGTTGCATTTCCTCTCCTTTCCCAACAAACAAACGAACGAAACGCAACTAGTCTGATTTCTCTGGAGCTCATCCTCAATGGCTCTTATACGTCAGGAAACTTACATGTATACTAATAATGATTGTTTCATGAACAACGATGTATGAACGAACTATTATAAATTCGTCAATATCTGTAATGCATGACTAAAGTATAACTTTTATTACAACTACTGTATTACTTATTTGGATTAATGACGGCTATCATGTTCAACATTGCACAACTATTATCATAGAATTTTAAAAAAAATCCTCAAAAATCCTCAAAAGATATAATGCCTTAGCTTAGATAATAAGTATTCTTTTCACAAAAAGTTCGTGTAAATGATTGTCAAATGAATTTAATTATGTAAGAATAAAATGTTAAAAAGAAACTAAAAAAAAATTATGCATGTTGTATGTTGTATTTTTTTGTCAATTAAAAACTTTAAAATTGCAATAGTTTTATTAGCATTTAAACACAGCCAGATTTGAATACAAGTTAAGAAATTCCGGTAAAGTCAATGATATCAAACAGATGTACAATGGTATATCAAATTGGGTAATATTGCATTTAGTTTTTATTAAAGATTAAAACTACTATTTTTTGCTTCATATTTGAATCTTTACGCCAATTGCCGCTAAGAAAGTAATCAAAAATTGTTTCCTTCTATTTTTATACACTTTCGGAATTACGAATCTGAATTTTATTTTCAATTAATTTACACAATTTAATTATTGTATCTTTATTCTCATCGTGTATTTAATCTTAGTGTATTAACATCATGACAGCATATACTCTAATCCTTTCTATTTATCCTTTCCAAATAACAACATTTATACCTGTGTACGCTTGAACTCACACCTGCGGCTAAATAGCTACAAGGTAAACGAATTGACCTCAAGCCGAGAAATATACAGTGACCTTTACAAAATAATATACACACTCTGCTCACACATTAGTTGCATTGAAATGATTATCAAAACAATAACGGTAAATAGAACTGAAATATTTTCAGTTCAATATCAGTAAAAATGTTCAATAAATATTTTATGAAAAAAATCTCAACAATAATTAATTAAATTTATTCAAAAACATTTACTAGAGATAATTTTATAGGAGTTTAATTCAATCAATACAAAACGGTATATATGTGCATATTCACTTTCGTTCATTCTTATATTGTGGTTTATAACTTCGACCATTCGTCAGCTGTGCGCTTTTAATTACGTATATTGTCGATAAGCTATAAGAGTTAAACAGATTTTATTTTTTCCCAGAATTCAATAAATCGGGCTAATACGTCACGACCCACTCGAGAATTCAACCAAAAAAGTTACAAATACTTGATTTTCTCCGTTATTAGAAGGAATATAAATTTAAAACTTTGCAAATGTGTTTTTTATGTTAAGATGAACATAATTAGATGATAAGTAAAAAATCGCGGAATTTCCCTTTAAGTACTGTACAGTTAAACTTTCTTATTAAAACACTATCTCCATTGCTCTATACCATCACGACTTGTTACATATATCGAACATAAATCAATAACAATTGCAATAAAACAATTATAGAGAAAGATACATTTTTCAAGTGATTTATTAAACAACTATTGAATTAAAGCATTGATAGAGTTTTGGATATCATCAACAACGTAATTCAATAATATAGAAAACGTATGACAGATACTGTTTCATGTCTGTGGGCGAAATATGGTAGAGGGCACTTTTTAATTTTCTTTTTTAAAAATAAGACAAAATTAATAAATGTGCATGTTAGAAAATTACGTTTCTCGTCTTCATTACAAATGGTATCATCAATCGAATTATCATTTATACAGATTTGTACATTTATATTGCAGGAGTGGAGTATATACAAGTACCTCTATTTAAATTTAAAACATCGTCATAATTAATTAATATTGGTCCATGAAATCCAATACATTTTCATTTTGTCGTATTAAAAGTGTAAAATAAAATAAATAAAACAAAAATTGTTGCATACAATAAAGTGTAATGTGCTACATAGAATTGATACGTGTTCAACACTAAAATTTTGTGTGTTCGTTTGCCGATTAACAATTCTATAACTTGGGTGTGAGTGATTGGCCAAAAATAGATATATGGGAGGCGTAAACAACCCACACTACTGTTTTAACAGGTTGAGCGATACAATTTGTCCATCAATCACTTACTCATTTAAAATAATGAGTTATTATGTGTATAAACTATAAATTAGAATTGATTATGTTATAAAAATAGTGGTTAACCGATAAAAATAGCGATTAACCGATAAAATAGCGGTTAACCGATAAAATTAGCGGTTAATCGACATAAAAGTAGCGGTTAACCGATAAAAGTAGCGGTTAACCGACATAAAAGTAGCGGTTAACCGACATAAAAGTAGCGGTTAACCGATAAAAATAGCGATTAACCGATAATAGTACCGGTTAATCGATAAAAATACCTTTTGAACCAAATGGTACACCATACACGCACACCTCCTTTGCTCCCAAACCGTTTATCAGTGGAGGTGTGCCTTTACTGGCAGAAGTAAATCAAATACAGTCTTCTGATATTTGTATTGGTGCTTTTCCACGGACATAATTGACGTCAAAATAGGAAATTAATTTACGTCACAATGTCCTGTGACGCAACAAAATGTCCTCACGTAGCAGTTCCTTCCTGACATATGAAGGTTCTCCTATCTTTTTGGGAGGATCTTAAAGTTTAAAAAAATGTAAATAAAGGGAAGGTGCATTGTGGGAAATTTAAGTTGTGAAGCATGTATCCATGTTCAGTTTTCTTTAGAAGATGAATGTCAAAACATGACATTGAAATAACATTTTGAAAACTTATCTAATAATTGAAATATTTATAAGCGTTTCATTAAGCTATCAAATTTAGATTGCCATGAAAGAAAAGCCTAATTCAATAAGGACATACGATGCCGAAGGCTTCCGTCGTCGTGCATCATGTTTATGCTTCAGAGACAAAACAGAGCAAGAGGTAGAGTAAACATTTGTATTTAATTTGTCAGTATAAAAATTTCCTAATTTATTAAGTGGCAGACTTTGACATGTTTAACATATAATATTTGCATCAACATTTGGGGGTCATTCATTATAAATAATTAATCTTATTTTTTCTTTAAATTCTTATAACTGTAGTCTGTAGTTTATATCTTCGGTTTTAAAACCGCATGTTTGTTTGTTTGATTAGGACATTGATACTGCGCTTAACCGTATCCTTTTAATTATATTTCACAAAACATGTTCTTCACTTATGACAGCTATGTTAATGTTGACATTATCATTAGTTGTCCTATTTTTTATCCAATGAAATTACATTATTTATTGTTGGTATCTAAAAATAGAAAAACACATGGTAGTGTTACTGTTTTATTGTCAACACAATTGTTTTGTCTTTAAACATGTGTGGTTAAGAGCTATAATATGTTATCAGTAAATGTATGGTTTGCAGGTGTTAACATACATGTAGAAACAGGTGTGAGAAATTTGAAAGGGATCTCTTTGGAGTTGGGTCAGATTGTGTGTAGAAAAAAAATTGACAAATCATGGATAGCAGAATAATGTAAAATACTATATATATATTAATGAATATATAGATAAATATCACAAACAGTTATTGTATTGTTTAACTTACAAAATGACTTATTTAAGATTCAGACTGTAAAAACTGAATATCCATAATATCCAAAAAGCATGTACAATATATTTCTACAATATTCTGCATGTTTAAAGTGCGTTTCCCTCAAATAAAATGCTTCAATGTGTTGAAGGAGACTCAAATTTAATTAAAACAAATATCAGTATGCCACCTTCTGTGTGATCAAAAATTATATTTTATTATAATTACAACAGTACAAGTAAAAAGCTCTTGCACAGATATTAAAAATGCCATTGTAAGAGTACAAGCATTGTACATGTATGTTTGAAATATATCCCCCCCCCAAAAAAAAGATTAAAAAACAGTCAATAAACCCTTGAGATTGAAAGAGCTTTTTAAAACACATATCCCTGTCTGATATACACTCTTGATTTCACATTAATTGTTCCAAGTATTTTACAGCTTTATCATGTTTATACCCACAGCTTTATTCAGATTTCTATTGAAAATTAAAGTGAGTTTTAAACAGAAGAGAGACTAAAACAACTTTCCTTCAATCAGTAAATTCTAAGTCAGATTAGCAATTTAAAAAAAAGTTAACATGTTGTCTCAGTTTTGGTTGAAAAGCTACTGTTTATGTGACAGCTCATGTAAGTATTCTCTGTATTCTGCCTTTAAACCATGTTGATTTCTTTAAAAAAAATCAAAGACAACAAATGATTTTGAAAATAGAAAGATAAATTGCAAGACAAAACAATATATACATTGTTTCTTAAATACTCAACTGCATTGTTTGAATATATTTTATGCATGTATTAAGCATCTTCTTCAAGCGTTTTTTATACTAGACTTTTCTTAGAAAAATCATAACAGAAATTAGACTGTTTTATAGTCTCTCTGACAGGTCCCTAAAAATCATGATTGCCAAATTGAAAAATCTCATTTTAGTAGTCTAACAAGTATAATGAAGTAGATAACTTTTTTTTGGCTTTTTGTTTAGTTTTGGGGGTTTACGTTATCTTAACCTCTTTTATTATTCATTGATCATCATAAGGCTTTCATAATTCAGTTAGTCTTACATGTAAGTTACAATATACTATGAATACAAGCTATTTACATTTAGGACTACTACTTTTTTTTCTGAAGAACTATTTCAAGTATTATATCTACTTGACAAAGTTCTGTTTACAATGACTTCATTTTCATCCTTTTTAAATGTGTTTTTCTCTTGTACAACATGTAGGAATACCTTTTTTCTGGAAGACTGTCAGCATGTCAATCAGTTATAATCAATTAAATAACATGTCCTTGATTGTTGTTATATATTGATAGCAGAGTTGCAACAAAGTTTATCTTGGCTTATAATACTTATCCTGAATGCTGTCTGAAGGTCATCGTTTCAGTTTATAAATTAACAATTATATTATATAGATCACTGTAAGGCCTTCAACAATAAGCAAAGCCCATACTACATAGTCAGCTTTTAAAGACCCTGGAATCACAAATGTAAAACAATTCAAAAATAGTCTGCTTTACCTCTTGCTGTTTAATGTTTTACATACATGTAATGTACTGGTAACTTTTGTGTATAGAATTTGTGACAATTGTGTCATATTTGTCACTTAACATGACAGTTGACCACCTAGCGAGAATACAGTATCTTGTATTTGGCCTAAAAGTTAATTATACAGGTGTCATCCTTACAGTTTTTGTAATTCTGACGAACATGTTACCTCATACATTATTTAGTGCAGAAATGTTTCTTGTCAGTATATTATTAGAGTAAATTTAAAGCTAATATATGGTCAGTTCTCAGGGTCTATGGTTAATCAATAAGACCGATATATATACATGTACTCATGATGAAAACAAAATAGATAATTTCCTGTAATAGGTATATCACTCCTAGGTTATTGAACCTCCACTTTATGGACTATTTGGTTATAGAATCAACAACATGGCAGAATTAATCGAGATAATACAGCTCACTACCATTAGACATATCTGACTTATATAAGAGGCTATTGCACTTTATTTATTTAAAAGTTTAATATATTTATTCAAGCATACAAGGCTCAGTGTACAACTTCACATAGAAAAGTTGTCTTGTAAATTTTGTCATGTACATGTAGAACACTACATTATATGTATATATATAAAAGTACATATATTAATAAACACATATATAGCAGTTAATATGTCAAGGTATCAAGGTTCCTCCTTCATTGTCCTTTAAACAAATACTTGAAATAATTACCTCAAAAGAAAATTTGACAGTTTATAATTTATTGTAATATAATTGGATATAGAAAAGTCAGACACTTCATTTGTCTTACACGTATGTAAAGTAGATATTCTGGCCTCATTGTTTCAGCAGTATTTTCTTATGGTAGGGTTACTTCAGTTTAGGTCAGTTTCAAATGGGAAGTTATAAAAAAACATGTATAATGTACAGTCACATGAACTTCTGACATGTTTATCTGTTTGAAAAGTTTATATTTTTATTCATAACACATGCCAATAAAGCTCCTGAATTTATTTGACCATATTAATATGTATATATTTGTATTTGTAATCTGAGAACATTTTTTTTTCTATGAGTAGGACTCATTGGTCTTAGTGGAATATCTATTCATTTACAATCTGACTGTTATACAAAATAAAGTTCAGACAGAAAACCAATGTTTTTCATGGTGTTGGACATAATGTCCTTGCTTCTTAAAGATAATATTTTGTAATGTGTCTGAAGAATACAAACAGTACATATATTTACTGTTCCAAGCAGGGGCTAAAATCTCCTGCTGATGTTCATTTGGTGCTGTTACAAACAGGGGCTAATATCTCCTGCTGATGTGCATTTGGTGCTGATCCAAGCAGGGGCTAATACATGTATCTCCTGCTGATGTTCATTTGGTGCTGTTCCAAGCAGGGGCTAATATCTCCTGCTGATGTGCATATGATGCTGATCCAAGCAGGGGCTAACATCTCCTGCTGATGTTCATATGATGCTGATCCAAGCAGGGGCTAATATCTCCTGCTGATGTTCATTTGGTGCTGTTCCAAGCAGGGGCTAATATCTCCTGCTGATGTTCATTTAGTGCTGTTCCAAGCAGGGGCTAACATCTCCTGCTGATGTTCATATGATGCTGATCCAAGCAGGGGCTAATATCTCCTACTGATGTTCATTTGGTGCTGTTACAAACAGGGGCTAATATCTCCTGCTGATGTGCATTTGGTGCTGTTCCAAGCAGGGGCTAATATCTCCTGCTGATGTTCATTTGGTGCTGTTCCAAGCAGGGGCTAATATCTCCTGCTGATGTTCATTTGGTGCTGTTCCAAGCAGGGGCTAATATCTCCTGCTGATGTTCAGTTGGTGCTGTTCCAAGCAGGGGCTAATACATGTATCTCCTGCTGATGTTCATTTGGTGCTGTTCCAAGCAGGGGCTAATATCTCCTGCTGATGTTCGTTTGGTGCTGTTCCAAGCAGGGGCTAATATCTCCTGCTGATGTTCATTTGGTGCTGTTCCAAGCAGGGGCTAATATCTCCTGCTGATGTTCAGTTGGTGCTGTTCCAAGCAGGGGCTTATATCTCCTGCCGATGTTCATTTGGTGCTGTTCCAAGCAGGGACAATTTTTTCCTGCTGATGTTCATTTGGTGCTGTTCCAAGCAGGGGCTAATTAAATCTCCTGTTGATGTTCATTTAATTACTTTTAGATCTTGTTAGTAACAAGTAGTAAAGACAGAGAGAAGTATGTTGTTCCTGGTGGTGGCATTGAACCTCAAGAAGAAGCAAAGGCTACAGCTGAAAGAGAGGCTTTAGAAGAGGCTGGAGTAAGGGGAGATCTTGGTCGGTTCATTGGAACATTTGAGGTAAAGTCAAAGTGTATTTAGATCATTTACATAGGCCTACAAATTTCAAATATGTAAGATTAAGTTCTTAGATAGAACAGACCATGATGTTTTAATCATGGAATATTTAAGT
This sequence comes from Mytilus edulis, assembly GCF_963676685.1. Lineage (NCBI taxonomy): Eukaryota > Metazoa > Mollusca > Bivalvia > Mytilida > Mytilidae > Mytilus > Mytilus edulis. Next base: position 113,949,324 of record NC_092344.1, on the reverse strand, counting down.
AAATTTTTTCAGGCAATTGCAATGCTTACTATAAAAAAACACAGATCAAGGTTGAATTTTGGTGGCACCACTTATAATATTCTAGAGTTATGCCCCTTTAGAAATTGAAAAATTGGAAATCAACAATTATAGTATATAGGTCAATGAATATATATACTTAGTATACCATATCTGTACACACAATATTTTATTCTACATTTATTACGTCTATTAACTTTATTGGTATTAAATTTTATTTGTAGGAATGCTTGCAAGTTTCCAAGAGAAATCCTGTAATTATCAATTCCATATGGAATTTGCTTAAAAACAAAATTAATGTGATCTCAGATAGGCTTATCAAAACTTAGCCTCTCACCTAACTGAATCCAAAGCTTACTAATATGCCTGTTTATTTAACCAAAGAAATATGTTATTGCTTTACATGTATTATTGATCAGACTCGTACATAGACTGATTTTTTTTAATGAATACTTCCAACCTGATTTGAACCATTAATGTTCCCTTTTTAAAGTAAAAATGTGTATAAAATATTTCTAAGAGAATGTTTGGTGACACATCTGTTGTCATACTTGAAAAATAATTTGTTATTATTATTGTGAATTCATTTCTGATAATTTCTTATGCACTACAATTACACACACGCAAGTCTTGATGACACAATGTAAAAGTAACATGTTATATAATTCTTTTGATTGCACTATTGTAGAATAAAGAGAAGAAACATAGGACAAAGGTATTTGCATTTATAGTAACAGAGTATTTAGATGACTGGGACGACAAAAGATCTATGGGTAAGACACTTGTTTATATAATCGACAAAAAATTCTATTTCTGTTTTCTTTTATATTTTCAGTAACAGTCTTTCATGTTGTGAGGGAATGAACAGGGGTATCCCTGATTCTTACTACCCTCAACCAAATCTCCCACTGCCCCTTTATTATTTTGTCCCCCTTATCATTGTCAAACCCATCTATTTTTGTCATCTTCAGGATGAGCTTCAAAAATTGACATCATTATTCTTATCTTATCCTGTAATGATAAGAATTAAAGACAAATCTCAGTAAAATTGTGTTGTGTATATTACCAAGTTTTTCTCAAGAAAGGATGGGACTGGCCCCCTCCCAAGGGCCCTCCTGGATATGCCTATAGATGTTTGGGATTATTACATGAAAGTTAAGGTTTGTAAAAGGTATTAAGTTTGGTTGAGACTGTAAAATAAGATATTAGGTCTAAAACGCAGATTGACAGTCAATTTGATTTATTTAAGCAAGTTTAAGATTGAAATTGCAAGTAAACACACCACAGCACACACTTGGATATTTGGTTATTGATATGATTTGAGTTGAAGTGGTGGTGTAATAATATTGATATGATTTATAACCTTTACTGATTTCTCAAGATTGTTTGTTCATAACATTGCATGTGCACTTGAAGTGAAGATAATTATGTTGCCTTCGGTGTGTACAAATATTTTTGTCTACAGTGTAGATCATATATATGTTTGTAACATTTGACTTAATCATGCTAATAGATAATTAATATTATTATAAATAGAGATTATCCAAAGGGGAAAAAAAGGATAGTATTTTTTGAAAAATATACATCATCATCATGTATTTTTATGATTAAGATGCATGTTTTTGCTCCCAGCCCAATGATTTATAATATATCACAATGTACAGGGGCAGATCCAAGCTTTGAGGAAAGGGTGGGTCTAATAATGCTTGTCTCGCCAGGATTCAAACTCTTGCTTTAGGGATTTCAAAATAACACTGCCAGTGCCCTATATCCAGGGCTCTAGACTATATATTTAGTGAGGTAAAACAATTTAATGATAAAATGTTAAAGGATGATAACTTTCTGTATTTTTACATGGAGGTATAAATAGTAGAATGTCAAATATGGACCATAATTTGCTATTGGGCTCCGTTTCCTATAACTATAGAAAAGTGATAAAATTTGAATTACTGTAAGAAAAGTTGTAACTACATCTAAAGATGCCATTATTTTTTAGCTCACCTGGCCCGAAGGGCCAAGTGAGCTTTTCTCACCACTTGGCGTCCGTCGTCCGTCGTCGTCCGGCGTCGTCCGTCGTCGTCCGGCGTCGTCCGTCGTCGTCCGTCGTCGTCGTCGTTAACAATTGACATTTTGAACTTCTTCTAGAGAACCACTGAATGGAATGGAACCAAACATGGCATGAATGTTCCTTATGAAGTGCTGACCAAGTGTTGTTACTTTGTAGCCGATCCATCATCCAAGATGGCCGCCAGCGGGGGACTTAGTTTAACATAGGACCCTATGGGAAATGCATACAAATGACTTCTTTTAGAGAACCATTGAATAGAATGAAACCAAACATGGCATGAATGTTCCTTATGAGGTGCTGACCAAGTGTTGTTACTTTGTTGCCGATCCATCATCCAAGATGGCCGCCAGCGGGGGACATAGTTTAACATAGGACCCTATGGGAAATGCATACAAATGACTTCTTCTAGAGAACCACTGAATGGAATGAAACCAAACATAGCATGAATGTTCCTTATGGAGTGCTGACCAAGTGTTGTTACTTTGTAGCCGATCCATTATCCAAGATGGCCACCAGCGGGGACTTAGTTTAACATAGGACCCTATTGGAAATGCATACAAATGACTTCTTCTAGTGAACCACTGAATGGAATGAAACCAAACATGGCATGAATGTTCCTTATGTGGTGCTGACCAAGTGTTGTTACTTTGTAGCCGATCCATCATCAAAGATGGCCGCCAGCAGGGGACTTAGTTTAACATAGGACCCTATGGGAAATGCATACAAATGACTTCTTTTAGAGAACCACTGAATGGAATAAAACCAAACATAGCATGAATGTTCCTTATGGGTTGCTGACCAAGTGTTGTTACTTTGTAGCCGATCCATCATCCAAGATGGCTGCCAGCGGGGGACTTAGATTAACATAGGACCCTATGGGAAATGCATACAAATGACTTCTTTTAGAGAACCACTGAATGGAATGAAACCAAACATGGCATGAATGTTCCTCATGAGGTGCTGACCAAGTGTTGTTACTTTGTTGCTGATCCATCATCCAAGATGGCCGCCAGCCGGGGACTTAGTTTAACATAGGACCCTATGGGAAATGCATACAAATGACTTCTTTTAGAGAACCACTGAATGGAATAAAACCAAACATAGCATGAATGTTCCTTATGGGATGCTGACCAAGTGTTGTTACTTTGTAGGCGATCCATCATCCAAGATGGCCGCCAGCGGGGGACTTAGTTTAACATAGGACCCTATGGGAAATGCATACAAATGACTTCTTCTAGAGAACCACTAAATGGAATGAAACCAAACATAGCATGAATGTTCCTTATGGAGTGCTGACCAAGTGTTGTTACTTTGTAGCTGATCCATTATCCAAGAAGGCCGCCAGCGGGGGATTTAGTTTAACATAGGACCCTATTGGAAATGCATACAAATGACTTCTTCTAGTGAACCACTGAATGGAATGAAACCAAACATGGCATGAATGTTCCTTATGTGGTGCTGACCAAGTGTTGTTACTTTGTAGCTGATCCATCATCCAAGATGGCCGCCAGCGTGGGACTTAGTTTAACATAGGACCCTATGGGAAATGCATACAAATGACTTCTTTTAGAGAACCACTGAATGGAATGAAATCAAACATGGCATGAATGTTCCTAATGTGGTGCTGACCAAGTGTTGTTACTTTGTAGCTGATCCATTATCCAAGATGGCAGCCAGCGGGGGACTTAGTTTAACATAGGACCCTATGGGAAATGCATACAAATGACTTCTTTTAGAGAACCACTGAATGGAATAAAACCAAACATTGCATCAATGTTCCTTATGAGGTGCTGACCAAGTGTTGTTACTTTGTAGCCGATCCATCATCCAAGATGGCCGCACATAGGGGACTTAGGTTAACATAGGACCCTATGGGAAATGCATACAAATGACTTCTTTTAGAGAACCACTGAATGGAATGAAACCAAACATGGCATGAATGTTCCTTATGAGGTGCTGACCAAGTGTTGTTACTTTGTAGCCGATCCGTCATCCAAGATGGCCGCCAGTGGGGGACTTTTGAATGAAATTAAACATGTTCCTTTCCTTATAAATGAGGTTGTGTTGTCACTTTTTGCCAAATTTTATATTTTTTTATATGATTAAAAAAAACCAAGTAGAATCAGGTGAGCGATACAGGCTCTTGAGAGCCTCTAGTATTAACATGCAAGTGTATGCTACTCTTCCCTAGAAAAAAAATTGAAATATACGAATTTCAAAGATTCTACAACCGTATTTTTGTGTCGTTTCTCGCGTTACTTTTTGCTTCCGAAGAGCATAACGCTGACTGATTTATAGATAATCGTCACCGGCAAATTCGTAACTTTTGCTTTCAAATAACAAAGAACATCGACCAATAAGAATAGTGAGAAGAAAATGCCGAGAACTATAAGTATTTATGTAGCAGATGTAAGAACAGTGGCGTGATTTTTGTGTCCGATTTCGTAACGGAAATTTTAGATGATGTAATCTGCTTTGTTGTAATAGAATTCTTAAAAACAATATGCAAATATGAACTCTCGCGAGATGTTCAAACAGGTAAATCAGAGATGATTTACATTCTTGTTTTGATCTTCGTAATAATTAAGTAAGAAAATGACGTTATCGTTATGCGTTACATTTCACACGAAACAGAAGTCCAGTTATTTATTAAAATTGTTTTTGTCCTTAAGTTCTAATCATTTCCGGTCATACGTGAAACATGTGACTAACATGTGATCACGCCCTTACAGCCGGACATACGATATACTAGTTCTAAACATTGTTTTTGTTTCCAACGGGATGTTAGCAAACATAATCTGTAGACTTGTTTCGACTTGTTTAAAAAAGGAAAATACAATTTTCAAAGAGATTGCGCCGGGGGTCTATTATTATTCCTATGTGCATAATGTTACATACGATCTTGTGTGAAAATAAATGCACAATGACTTGACAAAATCGATTTCAAATTTGACCGACGTTTAAACACACTACGTTTCCCAATAACGATGTAAAGGGTCCTTGGAAAATTCAATCGAAATTACGTCTCTTATCATGGTGCCGATGTTCGTTGGATTGATTTTGCTTCAGCAGTAAATATTACTGGATATTTTAGGTGAATAAAGATAATTAAATGAAAAATGCATGTTAATATACCATTACACTAGGAATGTACAAAGTTGGTAACTTTGTCACAATTTTTAATTATTTTTTTTTATTCATGTTCTGCAAACACTTTTCAGAAACGCAATAAACTTGTCAAAGGAAAAGTAAACTTTTACCAGGCATGACTTGAAAGGAAGTACTTTATTGATTTTAGCCCACTAAAGTAGGTTAAAATGTGGAAACCATGTAGATGGTGTACAGGTCACAAATATCACATGGTGCCTATTTTAAAGATTTTAATTCCAAGTTAAAAGTTTTTTTCTTTACTGGATTTAAAGAATTTTACATTGCCAATGATTTGGAATAAATTTTATGTAACTGGAATTTCAAAACCAAATATAAATATATTTTTTTGGCCAAAACATCAAGATACAACGATTATGGTATCCTGTATCAATGAAGAAAATATGGAAAATTCTGAATAAATTGTACTAATTGTTTTCAAAACAAGCAGATATTTAGGAGTTTTATAATACTGTTACATTTAAGATGGATTTTAAGAAAAAGTATACTGTTCAGATTATTTTAAGCAGATTTTGCAATAAAATAAAACTAAAAAAATGCTTTCGGTTTCTTATGGTTTCCTGTCACGTTTAAAAAAAACTTTAATATAACATTGAAAATAGATTTTAAATATTAACATGAAGCAAGTAACACTAGTAATGGTGTTTATTTATGCCTTTTGAATTATATTGTGCAAAATAAAGAAAATAAAGATTGGTTTCCTGTTTGGTTTCCTGTCACGTAAACGGTGAATCAAAATGTATTAATTTTTTCTCGAAAAACTCAATTGTTCCATTCATACTATTCTAACACCAACACAACCCACAAAATAAAAGTTAAAATTTTAGAACTTATATATAAAAAAGGATACAAAAAGAAACCAAAGGCCGAATACCAAATTATGGTCCATATATCAATAGGTTGTCAATGGGTCAGTTATTTTCATCTTTGATTAGATATTTGTATACTTGCTGTTTTATCCCTTTGAACAAAATTGTATATGGGTTTACTTAATTATAAATAGATGAATGAGTTATGATTTTAGTATGAAATATATTTATGGATTGTGATTTTCAGGACTTCGATGTTTGAATTGGGATGTTTCTTTAAATCCCAACCACATGTTTCTTACAGTGAGACAGCTTTGTGATGATTTAAAAAAAAAATAAGTTCATTCCCATGCCCCAATGCATTTATTTCTGGAGAAGCCCTAAGTTACTTTCCTTAATTTTTTCATTTTTGCCTCATGTATAACCTTTATCAGCATATCAAAATAATCTTATCTTTTTTTTCATCAGTTTTTTTAATAATTTGTTTAGAAGAATGTGCAAAAGTTTTTTTCAATGATTGGATAAAAAATACTGATACTATTATTTATATTGGCTTTAGACAAAATGTAAATTTTAGATAGCTTGATTTGAGTTTGAAACAAGCAATTTAAAAATAACGAAACAATAGACAACTTTCGAGTTCGATGCATTTCCGTCAAAAACTCTGGTTTTAGTGAACGTCATTTGTGTGTTTAGGGGCGTCGTCACTTCCTTTCCAATGTTGAGCGAGTGGTTGGAAAACTATAATTCTATATTTTACGAATGATTCGGCAAATTGAATTCTCAAAATTGACAAATCAGCATTGCTGTCATTAGGGAATTGTCATTAAGTACCTACAGAACAACCATTATTTCTAGTTAATCCTGCACAATGACGATCACTAAGACGCTTGATGAACGTAAATAGTGCAGGGATACAGGCGACCCCCTCTTTCTGGTAAATGACGTCATAAAGGCGCGTATAATTGACAAGTTTTTTCCAGTGACGGATGAACTCAAAAGTGGTCTATTAAATTAGATACCCTGAAAAAAGCATAGTTTTCTTCAAACGTGTAAGATTGGTTTCATGAACAAACATAGGATCTTCAGTATAATTTTGTTTTCAAGTTATTTTCAGAGGAATATAAAGGGAACAAAGACAGATTTGAATTCCAGAAATCTAATTATCTTTGTGCATGTTAGGCATGTTACACAATCAGGTTTAAAATTTGCTATCATTACAGCACAGCTAGGAAAAATGATAAAATTGTAGTATGGAAAAGTCAATTCCAGTGATAATTTACCTAAAAGCTCAGCAGTGATCATTATCTCTATTTAAATATCCAAAGAAATGATGTAAAATACCTGGAATACTGCTTTCCAAGATTTACCATGCAATGTAAATTATGCAATAATGAATAGGAAAACAAAAAGATTAGAAAATTTAGAGTATCTAATAAAGGCAACAGTAGTATACCGCTGTTCAAAACTCATAAATCCATGGACAAAAAACAAAATCGGGATAACAAACTAAAACCGAGGGAAACGCATTAAATATAAGAGGAGAACAACGACATAACACTAAAATGTAACACATATAGACAAAATCCCACGAGAAAAACAAATATAACATATATATATAACATCAAAACCAAATACATGAATTTGGGATAGACAAGTACCGTGACACGTCTTATCGCAATGTGAATTTACACTCAAAAATAAGAGAAAACAAACGACACAACGTTATAATGTAATACACACAGAAACGAACTATAATATAACAATGACCATATTCCTGACTTGGTACAGGGCATTTTTAAAGGAAAAAATGGTGGGTTGAACCTGGTTTTGTGGCATGCCAAACCTCGCACTTTTATGGCCATGTGAAATATAACATCAAAATGACAACACAGGACTACAATATAAATAAATTGGAGAACACAATAGACAAAGAATCACACGAACAACAGCCAACAAAAGGCAACAATTTCAAAATTTTAATACGCCAGAAGTGTATTTTGTCCACACAAGACCTATGTGTGACGCACAGATACAAAAGTTTGAAAGCCGAAACGAGTACAAAGTCGAACAGCATCGAGGACCAAAAGATCCATCTGAATTAATTTAATTGATAATTTACCTAATGATAACCTCCAGATCATTATTGATAGTGCTGACTCAGTAAAACAAGATAGAACAGTATACAAACATAACATGTTGCCAAAATGGTTTTATAAAATGGCACTCACAGGTAATGTAAGTTTTCATTTCAAACAGGTGCACTAGGTGTATATAAACATATGTTATAAACAAGCGGTCATATTTATGTAAGCAATTCATTGATTTACAAAACTTACAAAATAACATCATTTGTTTTATATCATTTAAGTGATGCATGTAAATAGATATATGCAATTAATTTTATAAATACCAGTTTGAAATTACCAAACTTTTACAGCTGACTATTGATTTACGTAACAAAACTGTCAGATTTTTTTTTTTTTTTACGTGCTTGTGATTTGTGGTCATTAAAATGATACACTGGGTATTTTTTGTCTTCTATTTATATACCACCACAAAAAATTTTGCATTCGTATAATGGTATGATGTTGTCGTCTGCGTCTGCGTTGTCGTCTGAAGAAACATTTGGTGTCCAGACAATAACTTTAGTTTAAGTGAATGAATCTCTATGAAATTTTATAAAAAGGTTCACTACCTCAAAAGGAAGGTTGGGATTGATTTTGGGGATGATGGTCCCTACTATTAGAAAAAGGGTCCCAAAATAAGCATTTTTCTACTTTCAGAATATCAACTTGTGTATAAGCATTTCAATTGCTCTGAAATTGTACAATCAATGTTTAATACTACAGGTAGAAGGTTTGAATTGATTGTAGGGGTTATGGTCCCAAGTGTGTAGGAATTTGGGGCCAAAAAAGGGGCCAAAATAAGCATTTTTTTGGAAAATGACGCAGTCATTGTTCCATAACTGCCGACCTGAACTTCATTACATTTCTCTGCCTACCACGCTTGGTTTCGTATTTCCTATTTTCCATACAAACTGGAACCTGCTTGTGTTATCATTATGCATCATTGTGTAGTATTAAATCAGCCAGGACCCAGTTTACACTGGTTTTTGCTTGTATTCCACTACACTCGAACAAAGTGTTGTAGTTTGACGGGAACCAGTTTTAGAATTTGTAAACTACAAAACGTAATCGGTTATTGTTCATTCCGTTTTGGTGTTTCATACCGACTTATATGGTTTGAATAAGCTTAAGACCCTTCAAACATTAATGTGATAGGTATATTAAAGATTGTTTTACAAAAGGATTGAACTGTTTTACTTTCAAAGTCGTACTATAGGGATATCTGTCATATACGGATTTCCACTCTCACCGGGTAATTTCTTCTTTTACACGTGCTTTGGAAACTTCCTGTTTAATCGCAAGTTTTAAAATTGTTTTTGAGTGAATTAAACTTATTTTAACAATGATGAAGCGTTCCAGAATCATTTTAAAGCAGTTTCTTCTTCTCTTTGATGATGGAAAATAGGTTTTCTCAAGAAAATACCGCAAACGATCGCAGAGGAATTGAAACGTACAAGTCAAGTCGGCACCTGGTTAAATTGGCATCTAGTCAAATCGGCACCTATTCGACGTCAATTCGGCATCCAATAATATTTGTTATAATATTTTCTATTCAATTAATTAATTACTGTTACCAAGTACATAGTGAATATGTTGTTGTGTATTTAGGTAAACCACGAAACGAAAGTGAATATGTAGTGTATAAAGGTAAACAACGAAGCCCTTACCAAACATGCGAAAGCGGTTGTTTTAACAATTAGACAATTTGTGTAATTGTAAAAACAAGTCAATTATTAAAATAAAATGGAAAACTATGAGTCCCTTTCAATAAATCAAACTTTCATGCCAAATAATTAGCAAATTTAAGGTGTTTGTTTTTCAGTAAAGTTTAAACAGCATTAAACCAACAATCCTGTAAAATGCTCAACTGGTTAAAATAATGCAGAAAAATACACAATATCTCATGTATTAGTCCAAATAATTATGACGTCTGGCAAGGCTATTTTATTATTTTTCTGGGACGCCTTCCTACGACCTACGTAGGAAGGCGTCCCAGAAAAAAAATTAACATAGCCTTGCGGTCATAGGAAGGTGTTCCAGAATAAAATTAAAAAAGCCTTGCCAGACGTAATAATTATTTGGACTACTCATATATATATATATCATTAAAAATACACCAAAAAAGTCATTAGTTGAGAAAAATAAATATATACAAAATGTACATGAACACCCAAAAATGTGAAAGTTAGTATTTAACTCTTTTTGCTTAAATACTGAAAAAAATTCTGGCAACCCCTTTCTTATTTTTACCCTATTGCTTAAAATACTGTTAAAAATATATATTTAACATGGGTGACGAATTGACTATATCAGGTGTCGATTTTAACCAGGTGCTGATTTGTCCAGGTGCCAATTTAACTAGGTGCCAGTTTGACTAGAATTCTTTGACAAATGTTTGAAACTATCTGAGTTTCATTAGACCTTTGATAGCAGTAACAAAAAGATTATTTACTTAATATTTTGTGGGAGAAGGGGGTTCAGACTGTGTGGTACAGTCAGGGGACTTCCCAAGAGAAAATAAATCTGGAATTCCACTGGAATCCCGGCTGGAATTTTGATGGGATTCCAAGTGGGATCCCACCTAATTCCACCGGGATAAAATTTCGGGAATCCCGCCAAAAGTCCGGGATTCCCGAAATTTTATCCCGGTGGAATTAGGTGGGATCCCACTGGGATATTGTGGGATTTTGATTGGGATCCCACTGGGATAAAATTTCGGGATTCCCGCTAAAAGTCCGGGATTCCCGAAATTTTATCCCGGTGGAATTAGGTGGGATCCCACTGGGATATTGTGGGATTTTGATTGGGATCCCACTGGGATAAAATTTTGGGATTCCCGCTAAATAAGCGGGATCCCGATGTAAATGTATTGGGATAAATTTCGGGATTCCCGTAAAAGAAGCGGGATCCCGATGTAAATCCCAGTGGAAATATACTGGGATTCCCGGAAAAAAAAGCGGGATCCCAAAAATAAATACCAGCAGGATATACATGCACCAATTTAAATTGCACTGCCACTGGTAATCCTGGGTTATTTATGCAAAAGGATACATGTCATGTTTTCCTTTCTGTTAATCAATTTGCTGTCTCTGTACTTCCAACTAGAATTGCTGAGTAAATTATGGTAACTGGAATATCTGCATGCAATCTGTTTCGTTGGAAGCTCCATTTAAAAAGATCAGTGTATCCCCTAAAAGTATCAAAAAAATCCACAAAGAATCATTTGTTCAATACGTTTTGAAGCAACAAATTCAATAGAAATGTTATTGCATGTTTAATGTTTATAGAATACACAATTATGAAGTCTTGGAAGGTTATTTTAATTTTTTGGCAAATTAATTACCTTCCCCCTTTTTTATCCCCTGACGATAAATAACTATAGCGACTTATTATTTTCACCAAATAAACATACACACAACTGAATTAAATTTTGACATACCTACTATTTATGCCTGTTATGTGACAAGTTAACAAGTTTATTCATTGTAAATGTTAAAAATAAATATATTTTCAGTTTATGCTTTCAGACTTTCTGATGTTGATTTGCTCAGATAAAAACCATACAAATCATAGTTCCTCAATAAATTATTTTTATAATCATTATATGCACATGTACACATGTTAAATTAAATTATTAATGCACTTATCTGAAAACATCTTCATCTTCGTCCTGTCGATAATTCAGCGTAAACAAATTTTGATGACGTTTTTACCAGTACACAAACGTCGACGTGACAATCTCGCCCCAAATTATATCGGCCAAGTTGATCTGTCTCCGTAACGGTATTATAAATAAATTAAGGGTATCGCATAAAAGTATTAATTACTGGCCAGTTTTTACTAAATATAAGAAAATTATACTTTATTAATCGGCACATGGTGCATGCGGATAAGATAGTGGCCGCATTATTTAGGACAGTAGTCAGTATTTTCTAGGGTCGAACTGTCCCGCTGCAGTACAGTTGAAAACAAAGCACGTGGTTATGATTTTTTACAGTTTACATAAGTTGAGAAATCAAAGTTTTACGATGTCGATCATTATCTTATCATTGATGCCGGACGACAACTAATAGAAACGCACTTATGGGAACTTGGGGAACAACAGAAACGCCCAAGCTTTTCTGGCAAAACACTCGTTGACATTTCTCGGACGCCCTGCCATTTTTATCGCGAAAATCTCGGCATTTTTCTGACTTATTAATATCTGTCAAACTGAATATTAAGTGACACGCATTGTTAATTAACACCAATAAAAATAAAATTGAAAATGGAAGTGGGGAATGTGTCAAAGAGACAACAACCCGACCACAGAAACACTTACATATTTTCAACAACATATTGGTTCATACAATTTCCCGTTTTAACTAGACTGGGATCCCAGCTTCAGACAGTCATCCCGATTGGGATCCCGTCTTTAAACAGTTCCGATTGGGATCCCAGCTTCAGACAGTTACCCCGATTGGGATCCCAGTGTCCGATATTTATCCCGTTTCATCTTGACTGGAATCCCGGCTTCAGACAGTTATCCCGAATGGGATCCCAGTTTCAGATATTTATCCCGAATGGGATCCCGCCTCCAGATGCTTATCCCGGCTTATCCCGACAATTTCACCGGGATTGCATTGGGATCCCGATGGATCCCGTTTTCGTTTTCTCTTGGGTTACTTAAATAAGTGATTTTCTAAATCACTGATTCAAGTAACATTATTTCCATAAAGGTTGAAAGTAAGAGTTGTCTTTCTTTAATAATCACCTATTTAAGTAGTACAAATTAATCACTAGAAGAAGTGATTTAATTTTATTGTAGCTTTAAATATAGAATACTAATGATCCAGGGACTAATTATGTTTCTAAACTTATCAGAACCAACATCTGTGTTGTCTAGGACGACCAGGTCATTTCAGGTGATGACCTTGTACTGAATCTAGGATAATGACATAAAAATCACTTGTTTAAGTATCAGACCTCAATTTCCTTCCCAAAAATCACTTCTTTAAGTATCATTCTTTTAATAACCCCACTAATTTCAACACCCCCGAACAGTGAAATTTTTATAGCGAACAGTAGAATTTTATTACATAATCTGAAAGATGAAACCTTGAACTTCACAGGAAAAATACTCCCACTGCTGGGAAAAATCTTGTAAGAAAGTATCAGTTCATTATGTTAAGCCATTTTTATAGCATTTTTTCAACTAAAATAGAATTTTCAGCTAAATGATAGCATCAAAGGCATAAACCTTGCTACTTAAAACAAGCAAAAAGTTCATTTTTTTTTTATTTTACTAATTAAAAGATATTATTTAAACCTATGTGTTTAAAATTTTGAAAAAACTACAAAATCCCAATTTGTAACAAAACCTTAAATTTGCTACTCAAATAAGTGCTTTAAAAATCACTTATTTGAGTAAGTCCCCTGACTGTGGTATCAGGTCTGTTTGTGCCCAATACATTTTCGCACCCTACACGTTCGCACATTCACACTCCACTCATTCGCGCCCAATTTTAATTCAAATTCAAGTTGAATAATTGGAAAATCATGGTTGTTGCTTTAAATTGCTTTGGTGTAAATACTGAATGTATTTATAGCTTGGTATGAGTAAAACATTGAAGATTTTAAAGGAAAAAACACAAAAGATAATTGTTTTTAACAGCTTGGTCCCATTGATCTGAAACAACGAAACAATAAAACATAGAAACCAAAATATAGCAATCCACTAATATAACCAAAACATGATAAAATTTATTCAACACGCAGAAACAAACATAGTCAGAATCTCACTTCATTTTGAAACAAGTCAATGAAACAAGTTATAGCAATACACTAACCAAAACATGATTAAGAGTTATTCAACACAAAATAAAACGTTGACAAAATACCACTTTATTTAGAAAGGATTATTATTATTTTTAGCAATACCTTATCCAAAACATGATTAAGATTTATTCAACACAAAAAAAAAATTGCTGTCTAACTTTATTTTGAGACAATGACAACAATTATACTTATAAGAAAACACTTGCTTACAGAGTTATTAAACACAAAACCAATTAAGATTGGGTGCGAACATGTAGGGTGTGAAAGTGAAAGGGGTGAAAATGAGTGGGCACAAACGTGAATGGAATCGAACGGACCCAGATTCAGACTATGTACCAGTGAGAAATATACAAGCCTTTCTACGGTATTTATTTGTACAATTCAGCTAGGGTTGACCTATTCATTTGTCTTAAAAAAACAGCCAGTTGTCACCTTCACTTCACACACACACACATATACAAATATCAATTATATGCTCACGATACATGTTGCATTGTTAAACTAATTACGGTATGTGAAAATCAAGACTTGCATAAAAACTATCCCAATATTAGAGACAGTGGCGTCATTTTTCTTCAGAGCTTTCAGCTCTTTGATTAAGTTTAAGTGTATAAATCTCACTGAAATTATACCACAAGCTTCCATACTACAAAGGGATGGGGATGGTGGTCGTGGTGGGGGTGGGGGTTATGGTTCAAATCATCAACTACAAGCAACTAGGGACAAAAAAGGGGGATAACAAGGTTTTTTTTAGCTCACCTAACCTGAAAGGTCAAGTGAGCTTTTCTCATCACTTGGCGTCCGTCGTCCGTCGTCTGTAAACTTTTACAAAAATCTTCTCCTCTGAAACTACTGGGCCAAACTTAACCAAACTTGGCCACAATCATCCTTGGGGTATCTAGTTTAAAAAATGTGTCCGGTGACCTGGCCATCAAACCAAGATGGCCGCCATGGCTAAAAATAGAACACAGGGGGTAAAATGTATATTTTGGCTAATATCTTTGAAACCAAAGCATTTAGAGCAAATCTGACATGGGGTAAAATTGTTGATCAGGTCAAGATCTATCTGCCCTGAAATTTTCAGACGATTCGGACAACCTGTTGTTGGGTTGCTGCCCCTGAATTGGTAATTTTAAGTAAATTTTGCAGCTTTTGGTTATTATTTTGAATACTATTATAGATAGAGATAAACTGTAAACAGCAATAATGTTCAGCCAAGTAAGACCTACAAATAAGTCAGCATGACCAAAATTGTCAGTCAACCCCTTAAGGAGTTATTGCCCTTTATAGTCAATTTTTAACAACTTTTTGTCATTTTTTGTAACTTGTACAAAAATCTTCTTCTCTGAAACTACTAAGCCAAATTTAACTAGACTTGGCCACAATCATCATTGTGGTATATAGTTTTAAAAATGTGTCCGATGACCCCACCTACTAAACAAAATGGCCGACATGGCTAAAATTAGAACATAATGGTAAAATGCTGTTTTTGCTATATATCTTTAAAATAAGACATTTAGAGCAAATCTTTCAAGATTTAAATGTCCATCAGAATAAGATATATCCCCTCACAAATTTTCAGATGAATCCCACAACCCGTTGTTGGGTTGCTGCCCTAAAATTGGTAATTTAAAGGAAATTTTGCAGTTTTTGGTTATTATCGTGAATACCATTATAGATAGAGATAAACTGTAAACAGCAATAATGTTCAGCAAAGTAAGATCTACAAATAAGTCAACATGACCAAAATTGTCAGAGGACCCCTAAAGGAGTTATTGCCCTTTATAGTCAATTTTTAACAACTTTTCGTCATTTTTGTAACTTGTACAAAAATCTTCTTTTCTAAAACTGGGCCAAATTAAACCAAACTTGGCCACAAACATTACTAGGGTATCTATTTAAAAAAAAGTGTCTAATGACCCCACCTACCAACCAAGATGGCCGACATCAGTAACTACAGTAACAGGTGAGCGATACAGGCTCTTGAGAGCCTCTAGTTTTATTACAGGACAATTTCGAAAATTTAAAAGCAGTGAAGGGGAGGTAATCCAATTAAAATTTAAAGAACACTGTTATTTATATGTTTTATTACTTGATTACCTTCCTTACACTGCTTGAAAATTATGTATCAAGAAATGATGATTGTCTTGAGATGTGTAGCTGTAAATTTATTTTTAGAAGTTACTGTTTATTAATATTAATTTTAACCATGACTGTATGTCATTTTATATTTTAATATTTTATGATGTATTTAAATGAGTAGTTATTGTTGCCAACTCCATTAGTAATTTGAATTGAGATTATTTTTTTACTAAGGAAACGGGGGAGGTGAAATTTTTTTTTTAGGAGTGTAAAATTTTTCTCATTTCAGATTTCAGAAATTAAAAATAATTTTTCTACAAATATTGCTCAATAGCAAAAAAATAATTTTTTAGTTCATTAGACCAAGGATTTGTATTTGTTACTATACAAATCCTTGATTAGACCACATTCATTCTGTGTTAGAAATGAACATGTGACATAAAAAAGTAAAATATTGGCAAAAATCATTATTGTTTTAATTAAAATTGAGAATGGAAATAGGGAATGTGTCAAAGAGACAACAATGCAACCATAGAACAGACAAAAACATGGTAAATTTATATCCTAAAAGTTAGGACAAAATGATATGAATATTGACTACATTGTTCAAGAGTATTAGAGAATATTTATGTTTAACCAAATGTTATATATACCATTATATATTCAATTTCGTTGATAAAATAAGAAATCCTTGAAGCATAACTAGAGCGTGCCCCCCCCCCCCCCCCCCTTAGGTCAGTCAGAGGGCCCCCACTTACGAAAGTTCTGGATCCGCCACTGGTTTCTGATGACTGTTATAGTGAATATTATTTGTATATTCTAAAACTATTACCAGATCTACATTTGAAACACCTTAAATACTGATTTTATAATCCAAAGAATTTTTTTTTGTATGTTAAATGAATTTGAAATTTTATATCAATGCATTTAAATAATTGTAAGTGAAAGGTAAACAATTCTCTTCAATGGTTTCAAAAAGTTATACTACCCTTCAATTGGGTTTTAGATTTAAAATTCTACTCATAGTCTCTTGACATGAAAAAGGTTTTGAAGTTGATCATTATATTAATCTGTGGGTAAATGACTGCAATTGTGTGAGTTTGAAATCCATAGCTCAAGATATGGTATAATAACTTTTTAATATTCAGATCATCAAATAGAAGATGATTTTGTATTTTCTTCTTCATGTTTACTGAATAGATATATGCAAAGCTTGTTCTGGAGTTTTTTGCCTCCATGCAGGACTTGAAAATGATGTCAGATCCATGGTAGTTTAAAATTCAAATATCCATGCCATTTGAACTCCGGTAGATACTTGTCATGCTTGTGTCATTGGCAAATTGATTCCATACCACATCTCTTTATTTTTATAACAGATTTATCTTGTTTGTCTAGCTTTAGAATGCTTTTATATCTTGACAATCACATATATAGTATAGGGACTTTTGTTGATCTGTAAATGTTATTTTTGGTTTTTAGGTTGCCGTCTCATGAAGCTACATCTAACATTACTTTTTATTGAATGCACCAGTACATAGTTTATTGGTGATAGTTCAATTGTATAGTATGTCCTATATTTCCCCATATCCTGTATTTCACAGAAAAAAACATGGAAAAGGAAGGCCAATATCCACTTTTAGTTTAATATAGTTAACAATATAACCCCAAAATAACAATTATCCAGAATGAAACAGGAAGATAACATTTACTCTAGTACATATCAGGTGCATTCTAAACCTAATTGTTATGTTAAGGTATTTATATGTCTTGACTAAAAACAGGGGAACTATTTAATGTGAAACATTACCACTCAAATTGTGAATGGCAAGACAATATAGTTATGGATGGAGCAACATAATGTAACTTAATTCCCCATATCCTAATCAATTTCCATGAAGCATTAGCTTTTGATTCATAGTGAAATCAATATCCCTACCACTGACTATGCCATATTAAAGTAACATTGCTCAACTCTTCCCTACAAAGTTACAGACATATATACAGAATTGATAAATATGTGTTATATTTTCAAGACTTGTCTGTATTAATTACTACAATAATATGTTGTATTAGATAAACAACAAATTACAGATGCTAGTGTTTGATATGTATATACCAAATTTATAGCTAATATGTTGTTGCCCTGTATTGATTTTCTAAACACATTTATAGTAATCTGATTCCAAGTACAAAATTTCATATAAAACCTCATTTGATGCATTAATGTAATAGCTAATGTGTTTTATTGATAAGTTAACTGTTTTATATTACCTTTGTAGTCTTGTATCATTAAGGATGTTTGCAATAATAGTTCTCTGTACAGCCTTCAACAATGAGAAACCTTCTTTTTTAAATCTTGATTTTACATCATGACATCCAGGAAGAAAGATTTATGTAAATAGTGTAAAAATATCTTTGATTTTCATCTACTTTCTAATATCTGTCTGTCTGGCAGGTTTCATCTGACCTTGACCTCATTTTCATGGTTCATTAACAATGTTACATATTTTTGGGTTTTGGTTGGTTATTCAATTATAAGCAATAGGTGTTAGGTGTATATATATCTGACCTAAGTTTCTGTGATGTTTTCATTTAAATCTGTATCTTCAAGACTTTCAACATAATATCAATAGTTAGTAAAGCAGGCGATAATAACTTGTTGTTCGGTGTGAGCCAAGGCTCTGTGTTGAAGACTACCTTGACCTATAATGGTTTCTTTTATAAATTGTTACTTGGATGGAGAGTTGTCTCTTGGCACTCATACCACATCTTCTTATATCTATATAAGACATTTCAGCATGTGCACTCTTGTTGGAGTTATGCAACATGATCTGAAAATGGCACTTTTTCCTTTCTGTACAAGATGACAAATTTAATTTAATTGAGTTTAATTTTGATATTGACGAGTTTCACTTTTGTATAAATTCAGAAGTTGTATTCCTAGATTGATTTGAAACTAACATTTTAAATTATTTATGTGCCATATTAAGTTGAGTACCTTTCAAAAAAGGTTTTTAAAATTTGAATATTTTGTTACTGATTTCAAAATTGATGTCAAGTGTGATATTGACAAATTTCACTTTTGCAATGCAGGAGATATGCATGGCCCCTAATTGCATTAACAGTGACACTTATAGTATGTAATAAAACGCTAGCTTGCTGTCATTTTGACACTGCCTCTTGTGTCTATTAAAGTTGTTATTGTATTTATGATAAATGATGTACACATTTATATTAATCTTTGTTACAATTACTTTATCATTTCTGTAATAGATTTGATGGTATCACCAGAAGAACATGTATTCTGTGATGTAGAAACATTGTCTAACACATGTTTTAGCATTCCAAAGTCATTCACCAACACAGATATAGGAACAATTAAAAACAAAGACATGTCTTCATTGATGTAGATAAATGATTCAATCCTGTATATATATATAGTTTTCATCACATAAACCTTTTAAAATTATAACTGACACACTATATTGTAAAAGCAAAAACTATTACAGTCTTGGTTATTTGTGTAAACAAAATAAGACAAATTTTCACTTTTTGAGTTGTTTCTAGTAAAGAGATAATGTGAAAAAAGAAAAAGAAAAAATGTTGACTGGCTATGATAAAGTTTATCCATATACTGAAATAAAAAATAAAAAATTGCACAGAAATGTTTAAGTTTCTATACATTTTGTACTGTGTTAATGGCTTCAACCCTAGTTTAAGCTGATGAGGAATTTAAGACTGAAGATGTAAGCTATAATGTTTCATATATGGTGTTGTTGTTTTGACTATTGTTTTCTATAAGGCCTTAATGACAGTGGAGGAGGAGTTGTAGTTACCTAACTAATGAAAGTTATATATAATTCAAATTTTGTTGTTGTTCCTGTGGTTTGAGTCTCTTTACACAATTTATAATATATTTATATATATAGAGAGAGAGAGAATGTGTTGTGGTTTATATTTAGATATCACATGAGTTTGAATTTCTTCCAGCTTGAAAAAAGGGGTGTGTCAATTTGAAAGTGAATTTTTGAATGTGAAGTTTGCAAATAAATTAACTTCTCTTGATACATCGTTTTGATATATTCAAGAAGAATATATATGTGTTTTATTTATATAGAGCCGAAAATGACTGTTTCAGTCAAGCAAACAAACTAGAAGACATAATGATATTCATTTATTATTTGTCTTTTCAGGGAGATCAAGACAATGGTTTTCATTCGAAGAAGCAAAGAAAAGACTGACACATAAACCGATACAAGTGACTTATTTAGAACTTCTGGAAAAACCAGAAAGAATCACATGATGTGGAATGAAGGTCTAGCTTATTACCATATCAGATCATAATTTGAAGTATTCATGTAAAGATGTGCCAATTAATGAACAGATGAAATCTTCTTAGGTTTTAAAGGATGATAGGAAGCCAATCAAAAGATCAAAGCACTTTTTAAATGACCGCCAAATTTAGGACAACTTGAATTATGTTGTATTTTAGGTTGCAATTTATTATTTAATTAAATATTGTATTATAGGAATAAAGGGAATTTTCATATTTTTTTAGCATTAATTGTACTTGTAGAAGGCTGCTATACTTTTAACTGTGAAAAATATAGTATGCAGAAAGGTTGTAATCAGTTTTTTATTATTTTGTAAAACATCTGTAAATGTGTTTTTACATATATGAATTGTGTACAGATTCAATCTTACTCAAAAAAAACTATTTGATCATATTTGAGCAAGCTTTGTGAATGATCTGGTTGATATTTTCAATGAAGGCCATGTTCATTGTTGGCCTCATGAATTAGACAAGATGGCTCAATGTACATTATTCAATTAATTGTATACCTGGATACTCAGATTCCTGAAAAAGAAATTATGAAAATAGCCAAAAAATAAATAAATTTGCCCTATAAAGAATAACTTTTAAATAAGGAACTAATGTGTCTTGTTGGCTCATTTTTAGATTTCATGCGAAACCTTTTAAATGAAAGTGCATGTTTGCTACCTATGCATATATCTATCATACCATCCTTCTAAATCAACCCAGTATTGTGGTAATTTTGTTCATTATACAAGCAGATATCGTCTTATATTTATGTGTTGAAAAATGATGAAATACAGATTTTGCATTAACTTACAGTAGTGCCCTTAAAACTTTCCATGAAAACTTTATTTGTCCAAAATTGAGACCCTTTGAAATGTTTTTTTTTTATGGACAATTGCATTGTAAGCATTCTCTGTAAAACAACAAATTGTCTTTCAAAGAGAGAAAACTTCTGCTGGAATAATAAGAATTTAAGGAATGGTTTTCCAAAATTAAATATGAGGTAGGGTTTGTTACAGACTGACTAAAGCCAGCCCCTATTATCCTGGTTGTATTGTTTAGATATTGTAAATTGCATTTAAAAATACAAAATGTTCAATGCATTATTCTGTCTAGTCATACATTTACTAACCTTTAAGGAAACAAACATCTGCATGATCATAATGATCGAAAAATGAATAACCTCCAAAATATAGATACAAACTTAAATGTTTTCTGTTAGAAATTCTCTATTGCAAATCTTATCGATTTTAAACATTTAACATTATATTCAGAGGTTAGAATAAACCTTGTACTACATTTAAGTAAAAAAATCAGTACAAATAATATATCTTATTAGCAATTGCATTTTTTTGTAGATATATTATTATCTTAGCTGTAACACAAGAAACAAAAAAAAAAAATCAAATAAAAGGTCCCTTTTTGGTACTTTTTGCAGAATTTGTTTTAAACTTGTAAAAACTATTCTGAATTTTAGAATAGTTGCTGCTATAAAATGACATACTTTTTTTTCTGTGAAAGAACAGTATTACATTGTACTTGTAGGCAGGTTTGTGTGAAATACCTTTTCCTGCAACATTTAACTAACATTGAACCAGGAAACTTCTTAGGTTTAGCTGTGCTGGTTTTAAAACTGACATTAACTGTTTACTGTAGATGTACATTTATTTTGACCTTATTTATAGACATTTTTTTCTCTGTATATTTTCTATTTTCAGGGAAAAGAATAACATATATGATGTTATTGTACTATTATTATAAAAGAGTAAAGGGTTTCCACAATGCAAGTGACTTCCTTGTCCTAATTGATTAGATTAGTTGTTGTAATTACTTTGATGACTTTGTTGTAATTACTTTATTGACTTTGTTGTAATTACTTTGATTACTTTGTTGTAATAACTTTGATTATGTTGTAATAACTTTGATTTTGTTGTAATAACTTTGATTTTGTTGTAATTACTTGGATTACTTTGTTGTCATTATTTTGATTATTTTTGTTGTATATTTTAACATGTGCCAAAATTATTACATTATTTGTTGTTAGGTTGACAGTGCTATTTAAAGTTATTAAGTTCGTAAAAAAGTGCTAGGGATTGTAAATTATTGGGGGGAAAATGTTAATATGACTTTATAAAGCTTTTTATATATTGTCTTCACTGAAGCTAAGGTAATCTACTACTAGTGTTGTTATTTATTCTGCACCGTCAAAGTGTCATTAATATCAAATTGGAACTGTAAATGTATTTGATGCCACCTTTATCTTTATATGTGTAGATAAAAAACCTACTGCCACGTTTTCATCCGTTTTTAAAGACAAAGCAATGAGACAAGGTATGCTTAGACTAAGCGCAAGAAAGAATCGCATGATTGTTAATAACACCTGTTCATTCCACACACAGAAGTATTACCTTAGTCCTGAACATCCATGAAACTGTTGGCGCTAGACTTTTAGCAAGTAATAACCAGTCTTTGAACCATAAGTTTTACAACTTTTTATGCCCCATTTATAGGCATTATGTTTTTTGGTCTGTGCGTCCGCCTGTCCGTTCATCCCCCTTCAGGTTGAAGTTTTTGGGCGAGGTAGTTTTTGATGAAAACTTGAAACTTAGTAAACATGTTCCCTATGATATGATCTTTCTAATTTTAATGCCAAATTAGAGATTTTATACCATTTTCACGGTCCACTGAACATAGAAAAATGATAGTGCTGATGGGGCATCCATGTATTTGGGACACATTCTTGTTTATGAAATGATACACAGTAGTTAGATTCTTTTTCATCTTAAAATTGACATATACAAATCTTAAAGTTATAATGCCAATCAATATGTGTTTGTTACTTGATCAAATTTCATACTATACCCAAATGATGCATCTGTTTGTTTCTTAAAATAGAAGGTGAAACACATAAAAAGTAGAAAATCTGTTATATGAGAAATTTCCCTATCATTAGGTATTTTAAAAGGAGTAGGTCCAGTAAGACCCCTTTTGGCCCCAAAATATAGCAGTTTTACAAAATTGTTAAAATGTAAACTTTTAATTATTTATTGGACAGTAGAATGCTTCTGCTACATAATTATGGGCTCTTTTTGACGATACAATGCATATATATCGGGTACTAGCACCATTAAGTCATGCTAAATTACTGAAATCTTCACAATTCTAGCATTTAAGTTAAATTTTAGACGGTTTTCGTGTAAAACGAAAGTGGCCGCAATCGTGTTCATCCTTAATATTGACATGTCAGTTGTATTTTATGATAATACATAACATATATAAAGGTTGAGGATGAACATGGATTCGGCCACTTTCATTTTTGACAAAAACCATCTAAAAAGTGACATTTTTCGGCATATTTGGTAGATTTTTCATATTTGAGCTTGAATCGGATCGTTTTTAATGACTAAATCAGTGAAAATCTTTCACATAACCTAATTGATTCAAATGAAATAGACACTTAAGTGTTTGAAAAGTGGTCAAAATCTTTCGTCAGATGAACCTGAAATTTGAGGCCAAAATCAGTCCTTACCAGACCTACTCCTTCGTAGTTTCAGTGTGCTATGAAATTCAAGAAAAGTGACACAATAAGTAGGAATATATCACTTGTTTTTGTATCCAGTGAAAGGTTATTTAATAAGATACATTATCTTTTTATCTTTGTTAAATGTGTTGTGTGGTTACAAGTTTTTATTATAAAGAATTGATTTAATATAACTGTTATTACCCTAATAAAAATATTGACCTTCAGTAAGATAGGTGGGCTGACTTTTTTCATCAAATTTAGGTCTGCAAGATTCTATTTGTTAACAACTGTGTGGCTAGAGTGTAGCCAGAAAGTAACCTTTAAAAAAGACCTGTTTAAACCAGGTCGTAGCCCAAAGGTTTTCTTTAACTGTAATAATTTTAGAACTATTAAAGTTTGTGCTTTGGTGACAGTAACAAAAACTACAATACTTGAGTAATACTGATGTTTCTTGTGTTAGAGTTTAAGGTTTATAAGACATAATAGTTCTTAGGGTAAATAAAATCCCAGTGTGCTTTATAGTGTTTGCATTCCACTTTGTAATTTAATTAAGTCAATTTTTATTTGTAATTGTCACCTAATTATATTACCAATAAAATTTAATTTTTGTACTTGAATTTTTCTTTGATCTAACTGTTGTATAGCTCTGTTGTCACCATTGTTGATTCCCACTGATCATCTTCAATGTATATAAAAATTTCATCAATGGATTTAAGGACGTATAGACGTATAGCTGGTCCAAATGATTTGGTCTCATTAGAATTTCTGCAATAGTGAGACACATGTTTCATAGCATCTACATGATCACATCTACTTCTTGTTACTTATATTTGCTACATACTGAACATTAGCATAATATAATCAATCTAGTTACAAAATAAAAATACTATTGAGAACAACTATAAGTGAGAATATGTTACCAAATTAAAACAATAGCTGATGAAGTTATTACAATCCTGTGTTGCTCACCTTGGTCTATGTGAATATTAAACAAAGGAAGCAGATGGATTCATGACAAAATCGTGTTTTGGTGATGGTGATGTGTTTGTACATCTTACTTTACTGAACATTCTTGCTGCTTACAATTATCTCTATCTATAGTGAACTTGGCTCAGTAGTTTCAGTGGAAAATGTTAGTTAAAATTTACAAATTTTATGAAAATTGTTAAAAATTGACTATAAAGGACAATAACTCCTTAGTAGTCAATTGACCATTTCCGTCATGTTGACTTATTTGTACAGTTTATCTCTATCTTTAATAATATTCAAGATAATAACCAAAAACAGCAAAATTTCCTAAAAATTACCAATTCAGGGGCAGCAACCCAACAATGGGTTGTCAGATTCATCTAAAAATTTCAGGGCAGATAGATCTTGACCTAATTAACAATTTTACCCCATGTCAGATTTGCTCTAAATGCTTTGGTTTTTGAGTGATAAGCCAAAAACTGCATTTTACCCCTATGTTCTATTTTTAGCCATGGTGGCCATCTTGGTTGGTTGGCCGGGTCACCAGACACAACTTTTAAACTAGATACCCCAATGATGATTGTGGCCTAGTTTGGTTTAATTTGGCCCAGTAGTTTCAGAGGAGAAGATTTTTGTAAAAGGTGACTAAGATTTACGAAAAATGGTTTAAAATTGACTATAAAGGGCAATAACTCCTAAAGGGGTCAACAGACCATTTTGGTCCTGTTGACTTATTTGTAGATCTTACTTTACTGAACATTTTTGCTGTTTACAGTTTATCTCTATCTATGATAATATTCAAGATAATAACCAAAAAACAGCAAAATTTCCTTAAAATTACCAATTCAGGGGCAGCAACCTATCAACTCAAAATTTTAAGGCAGATAGATCCTGGCGGCCATCTTGGTTGGTTGGTTGGGTCACAGGACACAATTTTTAAACTAGATACCCTAATAATGATTTTGGCCACGTTTGGTTAAATTTGGCCCAACAATTTCAGAGAAGATTTTTGTAAAAGTTGACGCCAGACGCCAAGTGATGAGAAAAGCTTCACTTGGCCCTTCGGGCCAGGTGAGCTAAAAAGGGGAAAGTATGACAATAAACAAACACATCATCAAGTGAGAATAAGCTGCGTTTTTGGTGTTAACTGTATTAAATTTTATATGAAATGCTCAGTTAGAAGTCTGGAAAACCAACAATTGAAACAGGAGTGATGTCAACATGGAAATAAGAAGACATAATTTAAACATATTTTATTTGCTTAAATGTGCAAAAGGGATGAGACACAAGTTAATAAAACTTATATAAGTCTTCTCCCAGAGATAAGAAGACATGATATGATTGACAATGAGAAACTCTCCATAAGAGACAAAATGTCTTAGAAATTATCAACTATAGGTCACTGTACAGCAAGTGAAAAGAGTTCCAAAAATATTTTTCTGAGAAAGTTGGAATATTGGTTTGGTAAAAATCATCAAAACTTATGTAGTACATTGAAGCATTGTCCAAAGATTTGAATATTAGATGAAAGATACTCTCAGGAACAATAGGAATAAAGTTACATCAGTACAGGTGTCAACCTGTTATTAGGAAATGGAAGTGAAACACAGAATTCATACATATATTGTAAGGGTTCCTTTGTGAGTTATTTCTAGTTGTTGTCTTGCTGCTACTTTTTTTTATTTGAAGTTTCTACCAATGTACAATATTATTTTCCAATAAACTGTACCTTAACTAAACATTTGTAAAGTTTCGGCGATTTCTGTAATTTAGTTCTTTTTTTTATTTCAATATTACCTATATTTCTCCTATAAGTTCAACAGAAAAAAAGTACCGGAACAAAAATGCAGGTTTCTTTTGAAGGCAGATTGTGAGCTTAAATGAAAGGTGATCCATTTTTTTAATTTTATTTTTCTATTTAAAAGTATATGATAAAGTTCATTTATAGAAAATAAAATTGAAATCTTATATCTAAATTTCTTTTTTCGGTTTATACATGCAAGCAAAACTCCAACAAGGGGTCATCAGACAATTTCAACTATTCACTTTTCTCGTAGATCTTGACTGCCTGATCATTTTTGCTTATATAAGTTTCTATAGCTATTATACTAGTTCACATATTAGACATCTATGTTGGTAGGCACTATCATCAGACATATTTTAAAACTAGATACCCCTCAGATGATTGTGGCCACATTTTGTTAACTAGTTTCAGGTGAACAGATTTCGTATTTAATAACCTCGACTGATGATGACAATAGACAACATCGGCCATGTGATGAGAAAGGCATCGTGCGAAGTGGGCTCAAAATGCAAAACAAAATTAAAAAAAAGAATAATTTATTGCACCAGTATGTTCAAAATGAAGTATACATACATCTGCCTCATAACCCTGATACATAAACAATCAATTTATTTTAAAAATAAACAAATATCTCAGATAAATAACATAATATTTTACAGATTAATCATGGTTATAGTACCACAATTATCATTTGTATCAACAACAAAGTTAAGAATACCATTATCAAGGAGTTGACAGATATATACAGGAAAATCTACCAATAACACAGGTAATACAAATGCTGGTATATTTTTAATTATGCTTAATGAATTTTGTCATTAACATATGATACATCTGGATTATATTTAGAAGGACAGTTTTAAGCATTCATTGATGATAATATAGTTAGATATTGTTTAGACAACATATTTTCTGAAGATGTATCAATTTTTGAGGTTTGACTTAAATATTCTCATTTTGTTTTAAGATTAAGTAAGCACTAATTAACTTTAAAGAAAATTCTGTACTTGTTGAGGACCATTACTGTCCGTCTCTGTAGTGGTACGTGTAGAATCCTGTTTAGGCTTTTATACAAGGTGGAGAAGAGCGCCGTTATGGGCGGTGTTCTTGTAGAGTGGTCTTAAATGCCTCTACAGAACCTGCATGCACAACTTTATCTGGTAGTTGGTTCCAGTGACCTTTCATTTAATTCAATAACGATTATGTTGCATATATACAGCATACTGCTATTTTACTAATAATCATGCTCTTATCTTATTTTTAAAAACTTGGTTTTGATTAATCAATAAACTTGGAAATCTTTATTTTTTTCTTTTATATAGGAAGATTTGTGCAGGGACATAATCTCAATTTGTATTCAGCATAAACATATCTATTTATATAATGGGTTTAAGATTGCAAAATATGTTTCATAAAAAACATCATTACTTCATAAATGAAGGCAGTATTATTACAAAAAAATTACAACTATTAAACACAGTGTTTACCCTAAAATCAATATACATTACATACAATTTTAGCCACAGCAAATCTGACTACAAACAATATTATTCAAATGTAACATAATCCCCAAAAATTTAATAAACAGAAGTGTTGGTCCTTGGTCCCTTAAAGCTTGAAAACCATGTGAGTTACTACAAATTTGACTCACAAAATCAGACAAGGATTT
Source organism: Mytilus edulis (assembly GCF_963676685.1). NCBI lineage: Eukaryota > Metazoa > Mollusca > Bivalvia > Mytilida > Mytilidae > Mytilus > Mytilus edulis. The sequence goes on along the minus strand of NC_092344.1, from coordinate 113,920,947 downwards.
TTATATGGAATCCAAAGAAATAATTTGGTAAACATACAGTTAAGTTTCCAATGTTTGATACAAAAATCAAGAAGAGATTTAAGGAACTGCTACATAACTTAATGTACATGAGAGTGGATATCATGTTGATTCTTACTACGTATACTATGCAAGTGATTATGCATGATTGCCAATGTCAAAAAATTAAAGAAATTAAAAAAATGAGTAATTCTTCAAGAGCAACAATTATAAGAATTCTCATAAAAAAACAATGTAAAACCTCTACTGAATCACAACTAAGAGCTGAAGTCTTATTATCTGCTAAGAAGTATGGAATGTAAGGTCAACAGTATACCAAATGGAAAGGGTGAAGTAACAGGACTTTCCAGATACACAATTAGTCAGAAAATGTAAACACTCCAATTATGTTTGAATTCAGTCTTTTTATATCAAGCTTTAAATTCTTTTCCACATTTATATTTTAATTTCAATTGTATTTCTGCTTCTTAAGTTAAAGGTCTTTGAATTTACTGAAAAATTTACAAAAACCATCAACATATTAGACCCTTGGTAAAATTGTGTCTGAACGTGATACATTAAGAATTAAACATTTGACTACGGTATATATTTTGATTTCGCTGTTAAACTTCCATTTGAAGTATACTTTTTGTTATATAAGAACCAACCAACTACAAAATGTATCTAGCATATATACACTACAGCAAGGTGGTTTCATACTATTGTTAATTGGAAGAAGGGATGTCATGTGACTATCTTGTAATAAACATTCATTTGTTTACATAATAATATGAGCATTTTAAGTTATTTCTTTCTGCATTGGAGGTCTGTCTATATTGTTTCTTTTAATTCCTTCTTTAATCCATTCTATCCCTTCATGGACACCATCTCTGGCAAAAATAAATCATATAATACAAGCACTTGAAGAGGTCTATCATTCATAAAATGTGTTTCTTATAAAAAGGTATATATTACATAATAGCACAATATTTTTAACAATGACAGCTGATCAAATGTCATCATTTTGGATGCTATTATGAAGCAGCACATTCCCTTTTACTCAGTAATTATAAAATTATAATGACTAGTATCCTTATTAAAATCAGAGATATTCTTAAAGTATCTAACTTAAGTTATAAACTTTGTTTTAAATATATCTAACCTAAGTCAATGTCTTTCCTAGGTCATGATACTTTATTGTCTCATACTTTTTTTCACATTAAGCTGTTCAGTTTAGTTCAGTTCTTTTGAATTTATTCACGCTTAGTCCGACTCCAAACACCTTACAGCCCTGCATATTGTGGTGCTGTTGCTTGTGTATTTCAGGAGATCCTTTTTATGATCTGTATTTATTTTATTGGTGTTGTAGGGTTACTGTCCTGTTTTGTTCATACTATTTTACATTATGCATTCTTAAATCAATATAATAAGGCTTTTTACTGTTTAAGAAAGGATATGTGTAAATTATTTTGTGCTGGAATTTGTAGATATTTTAATATGAACAATAAAACGAATTAATATTTTAATTTATTACCCTTTGAGTGCAGATGTACCAAGGAACTTGCATTCTCTATCTCCAAACAGTTGTGCACTACTGTTGAACACCTTTTTGACTTCTGAAGCTTTCATACAACCCTTAAAATAAACTAGAGGCTCTAAAGAGCCTGTGTCGCTCACCTTGGTCTATGTGCATATTTAACAAAGGACACAAATGGATTCATGACAAAATTGTATTTTGGTGATGGTGATGTGTTTGAAGTTCTTACTTTACTGAACGATTTTGCTTCTTACAATTATATCTATAATGAACTTTGCCCATTAGTAACAGAGAACTATATTTGGTAAAAATTTACATATATTTACCAAATTAATGAAAATTGTTAAAAATTGACTATAAAGGGCAATAACTCCTTAAGGGGTCAATTGACCATTTAGGTCATGTTGACTTATTTGTAGATCTTACTTTGCTGAACATTATTGCTGTTTACAGTTTATCGCTATCTATAATAGTATTCAAGATAACCAAAAACGACAAAATTTCTTTAAAAATTACCAATTGGAGGGCAGCAACCCAACAACCAGTTGTCCAATTCATCTGAAAAATTCAGGGCAGATAGATATTGACTTGATTAACAATTTAACTTCTTGTCAGATTTGCTCTAGATGCTTTGAGTTCATAGTTATAAGCCAAAAACTGCATTTTACCCCTATGTTCTATTTTTAGCTGTGGCTGCCATCTTGGTTGAATGGCCAGGTCATCGGACACATTTTTCAAACTAGATACCCCAAAGATGATTGTGGCCTAGTAGTTTCAGTGGAGATTTTGTAAAAGATTACTTAGATTTATGAAAAATGGTTAAAGATTGACTATAAAGGGCAATAACTCCTAAAGGGTCAACTGACCATTTTGGTCATGCTGACTTATTTGTAGATCTTACTTTGCTGAACATTATTGCTGTTTACAATTTATCTCTATCTATATTAATATTCAAGATAATAACCAAAAACAGCAAAATTTCCTCAAAATTACCAATTCAGGGGCAGCAACCCAACAACCGATTGACCGATTCATCTGAAAATTTCAGGGCAGATAGATCTTGACCTGATAAACATTTTTATCCCATGTCAGATTTCCTTAAAATGCTTTGGTTTTTGAGTTATAAGCCAAAAACTGCATTTTACCCCTATGTTTTATTTTTAGCGGTGGCGGCCATCTTGGTTGGTTGACCAGGTCACGCCACACATTTTTTAAACTAGATACCCCAAAGATGATTGTGGCCAAGTTTGGATTAATTTGGCCCAGTAGTTTCAGAGGAGAAGATTTTTGTAAAAGATTAATTTAATTTATGAAAAATGGTTAAAATTGACTATTAAGGGCAATAACTCCTAAACGGGTCAACTGACCAAAACTTATTTGTAGATCTTACTTTGCTGAACATTATTGCTGTTTACAGTTTATCTCTATCTATAATAATATTCAAGATAATAACCAAAAACAGCAAAATTTCCTCAAAATTACCAATTCAGGGGCAGCAACCCAACAACCGATTGACCGATTCATCTGAAAATTTCAGGGCAGATAGATCTTGACCTGATAAACATTTTTACCCCATGTCAGATTTGCTCTAAATGCTTTGGTTTTTGAGTTATAAGCCAAAAACTGCATTTTACCCCTATGTTCTATTTTTAGTCGTGGCGGCCATCTTGGTTGGTTGACCGGGTCACGCCACACATTTTTTAAACTAGATACCCCAATGATGATTGTGGCCAAGTTTGGTTTGATTTGGCCCAGTAGTTTCAGAGGAGAAGATTTTTGTAAAAGTTAACGACGACGGACGACGACGACGGACGACGGACGACGACGACGGACGCCGGACGCAAAGTGATTGGAATAGCTCACTTGGCCCTTCGGGCCAGGTGAGCTAAAAAAGAATTTATTAGAATTTTTATTTACAAAACTTGTAAATCTTGTACATGTGCAATAATAGATCCAAGCAAATGTATAGTAATAGATGAACAAATGGTCATAAGGCAGTGGTTTGATAATTTACATTCATTTAATGATGAGGTTAACATTAAATTAATGAAAAAGTTATTCTCAACAGACTACGGTTACAGAAATAAAACCAGATGCTCTGCAGGGTAGGCTTTATACGACCACAGAGGTCAAACCCTGAACAGTTGGGGCAAGTATGGACACAACATTTAAGCTTAATACAGCTCTGAATTTGGATTGTGATTAAATAGTTGACAAATCATAGGTTTCTGACACAGAATGAATGTGGTCTAAGAACTTAAACTTTAACCAGATGCTCCGCAGGGCACAGCTTTATACGACCGCAGAGTTCGAACCCTGAACATTGGGGCAGGTTTCTGACACATAATGAATGTGGTCTAAGAACTTCAACTTAAAAAACTTTAAATTTTAAATTGGACATTACCTATTATGGTCCAATATCGAAAATCTAAATACATGGTTAGATTCAGCATATCAAAGAACCCCAAATTTTGTTGATATCACGATTTAGACAAACTTGAAAACTGGGCCATAATAAAAAATCGAAGTAAATGTTTAGATTCAGCATATCAAAGAACCCCAAGAATTCAATGTTTGTTGAAATCAAACAATGTTTAATTTTGGACCCCGATTTGGACCAACTTGAAAACTGGGCCAATAATCAAAAATCTAAGTACATGTTTAGATTCAGCATATCAAAGAACCCCAAGAATTCAATTTTTGTTAAAATCAAACTGAGTTTAATTTTGGACCCTTTGGACCTAAATGTAGACCAATTTGAAAACAGGACTAAATATTAAGAATCTAAATACATGGTTAGATATGGCATATCAAACAACCCCAATAATTCAATTTTTGATGAAATAAAACAAAGTTTAATTTTGAACCCTTTTGGCCCCTAATTCGTTGGGACCAAAACTTCCAAAATCAATCCAAACCTTCTTTTTGTGGTCATAAACCTTGTTTTAAAATTTCATAGTTTCTATTAACTTATACTAAATTTATTAAAACCAAGAAAAATGCTTATTAGGGACCTGTTTTTAGCCCATAATTCCTAAACTGTTGGGACTAAAACTCCCAAAATCAATCCCAACCTTCCTTTTGAGGTCATAGACCTTATGTTAAAATTTCATAGATTTCTGTTAACTAAACTCTGATACTAAGGTTATTGTGCGAAAACCAAAAAAAATGCTTATTTGGGCCCTTTTTGGCCCCTAATTTCTATAAAACTTTTAGGACCAAAACACCAAAAATCAATCCCAACCTTTCTTTCATTGTCATAAACCTTGTGTTTAAATTTCATAGATTTCTATTAACTTTTACTAAAGTTAGAGTGCGAAAACCAAATGTCTTTGGACGACGACGATGACGCCAAAGTGATACCAATATACGACCAACAAATTTTCAATTTTTGCAGTCGTATAAAAATTATCAGCAAACTAGAAAAATAACAACTTACCAACATTTCATACTTTATATAATGGAATACATAAAATTATTGTTTGGGAAATATAGAAATCATAAGGCATTGTAACCATTAAATATCACACGGAAAAAGATATTATGCAAATGCAAACAAAGAATAATATTCCTGTGTTGTATGGTTAGATCTTCGACATCTCAAATATACAATATATAGTGTTTCATCATTCTAACAATAACTGAAAATTTTATATTTCAACACCAACCTCTAGATCTTGTTTATTGGCAAGAATAAGTAGTGGTACACCTTTTAACATGTCATTCACTATCATTTTATCTGTAATATATAAAAATTTAATGAATTTAAAAAAAAACAACACAGTTGTATCTGGTTATATTTTTGAATTCCATTCTATGAGCATTTCTATTTGCAGTTTAAAACTGAAGAAATAATGCTACAAGGTAGATTGCATTTATTGTCAAGAGGTTTTCAATCTGTACTAGGCTAAATATACTTTTCATGCTTTGTTGTCAGATTTATTGATATATATATCAATGGAAGCTCAAATTTCTATTATATCTTTCAAGTGGGATAACAAATTTTGTGAATTCTGTGGGAGGAGGCGATCGATGAATTTAAGTTCAATAACGTTTATGTTTTCTATAGGCTTACATATATATAATGTATATGGAGACTTTTCCAAAACTATGATTTCTTTAAGTCAATAATTTCTTTAAAAGTAATTCTACATGTGAATTTTGCACACTTTTTTGAGAATGGACTTCAACTGATTTTTATAGTTCGTTCTTATGTTGTACTGTTATTCCACTGTCACAGGTTAAGGGAGGGTTGGGATCCCGCTTACATGTTGAACCGTGCCACATTATGTATGTATGTGAGTCAGGAGCTTGTAATTCAGTGGTTGTCGTTTGTTTATGTGTTATATATTTGTTTTTCATTCATTTTTTTTTTATATATATAAATAAGGCTGTTTGTTTTCTCGTTTGAATTGTTTTACATTGTCATTATGGGGTCTTTTATAGCTGACTATACAGTATGGGCTTTGCTCATTGTTGAAAGCTGTACATTGACCTATAGTTGTTAATTTCTGTATAATTTTGGTCTCTTCTGGACAGTTGTCTTAATGGCAATCATACCACATCTTCTTTTTTATATTTATACTGAAAAAACTCAATTTAAAACAAAGTGTGAAATACAAATTTTCTACATATTCAAAAAGCAACCCAACAAGTGTTACAAGTGGAGGAGAATCTACTCACCCTCCTGGAGAACGGAAGATCACATCCCGTATATGGTGGGTTGAGAGTTGCTTAGTCTTTTGTTTTCTATATGTGTTTTGTAAACTGTTGTACGTTTTTTTGTTATTTTTTGTCATGGTGTTGTCATTTTTTTATCGCCTTATGAATTTGGATTACTATTTGGTATCTTTTGGCTATCTTTCACAAGATATGTAACAATTATTCAAAACAAATTTCTTTGCAGGCTAGACAAACAAACTTTATAAAAGAAGAACACTAACCCACAATCACCAACTTGTTCTTGAAAAGTGTTGCACAGTTTCAGAAAATTTGAAATATCAAAAGTTCATGAGAAATTAACAGTAACATAAAAACCTACCAAACATGAAATGAATGAGTAGAGTTATAGAGTTATGTAAAATATACCAAAAGCATCTTTTGATTCATCTATTCTTTCTGTGTCTGAAGAATCTATGATGTATATTACTGCATGAGATTCTGCATAATACTGAAATAAAATAGGGTAAAAATAAATTATAATGTTTTTAATTAGACCTTTGATTCCTTTTCTTATTCATATATTGCTAAACTTTCACAAATGGCAGCTGAAATAGCAATAGTTATATCGTTTATAATTCTTTGGCAACTCTGTATAACAAAAAAAATTAACTACCTACAATGCATAATAGATTAAAAATTGGAAATTTTCATAAGTCCAAATCAAATCTAGCTTATTTCTTTCATTTTATCATTCACATAAATTCATTGTATAATGGGTTGAAACTCAAAACTTGTGGATAATTTCTAAGGAAAATATATAACAGAAAGATATTAAAAGTTTTGAGTAGTAAATTTCATTATAAAGTAAGATTTGTTTAATTGAATACTGTATAAAATTTTAACTTTAAAACAGCTTACTTTATAAAATGCAATATACCATTATTCAAAATTATCAAATACTCTTACTGTTATTGAACTACCTCTAAAAAGGTTTCTATTCATTACATATGTACAAATACTTAAATATTGATTGATGAATGTATTCAGAACAAGTACATAATGAGATACACATTACATAAACCGTGATTTGTTCTAGATTGATAAATAGGGCCAATATCTACCATAGTAGCTTACAAAGTAACAGTCAGGTGAGACAGCAGGTAGACATGACACCATAACTGACTCTTAACCTTCAGTCTTTTTTATGACTCAGTATAACCTCCTACACTACAGACAAGCACACTAATTTTAAACTGATGATGTAGTAATTTCAATTTTTTAAAGAAAAAAAATACTATTTAAAATATAAAATTACTTTATCCCATAATGACTGTAACTCTTCTTGTCCACCAAGATCCCAGAAATTAAGTCGTACTCTTCCTATGTCTATCTTTCCAACTGAAAACAAGGATACTGACAATATAAAATCACTTTACAAATAATTCTGTTGCTTTGTGTGTATCATGAACTAAATGATAAAACTTAAATGTTTTACTTACAAAGAATGTTTAGTATGATTCTTTTTATGTCATTTAAAATGCTTGATTTATATGTGGGCAATGATTTTAAAGATTTTTTTTCATCTCACTAATAAATATTAAAAGTTGCACTGCATTGATATAGATGCACAATAATTAAAGTACCTTGTATACTTAAAATTATGGCTCCTAATTCTACTCAACATTATGATATGATTATTTCAATAAATAATGAATAGGCAATATATGTTTATCATTCACTGTTTTACTGGTAATCTGAGTAATGCATAATTATTTGTGTGATATAAGGCTGACTTTGTCAGAAAGAGCAAGATCATTTATTCAATTTTGGTTGTAACAAAAACTCTGTAATGTCTTTTTGTAAAAATAATTTTGCAATTGATACAAAAAGGAGAAAAAAAGTCCATACATAACATCTGTATTTTATTGATTTTTAGGGAAAATGTGACTCTGCACAAATGTGAAAGCTTTTGATTCAAATTTTTGTATCTTTTTATATAAAGTTAAACATGTATCAGGGTTTCCCCTGGGTCAATTATTTTTTTCGCCACCTCTTTCGCCAAAACAATATATTTTTCGCCACTCTATTATTTTTTTCGCCAAATAACATTAATATATTTTTTTGTTTAAAATTTCCATTTTTTTCTACCCCCCCCCCCTTTTCCCTTGAATAGGAATTTTTTGCCCCATTGTGTCTATGATTATTCGCTAAAACTTATTTTAGAGTTAACATTTTAATGAACATAATGAATAAACACTAAAAATTTACTTTAAAAGCAACAGAATTTTGTTTAACTTAAAAGGAAATATTCATTGTATTTTAAACAACTTTTCTAAATGACGGGGCCACCATACTTTTAAATAATAAAGAATATATATGTCCTGGAATATAACTAAATTCATGGACATGTTTTATCATATAATACCAGTATAATTCGTTGGGAAAGTTTCTTTTAAAGATAAATACTGATGTGCTCTTTTGTACTAAGAAGTGGTTTTTACAACAAAACAAAAGCTTTTATCACATGAAATTGATCCCTGATTTCATTTGTAGTCATTACATTGAAGGATTAATCTCATTCGAGGGGTTGTTCACAACCTTTTTGATAGATTTTTTTCATAACGACAGTTTTCTTTTCTTGACCATCGTAAATGAAAAAGTTGAGACGTAAACCTATTCTTGAAACACATGTTTCTCCCTAATCAATTACCCACCGGGTATATCAAAGTGAAAGAATAATTAAAGTTTTAAATCGGAGATTTTTCTTGCTTTTGAACATTTTTCGTCACAACAACAGCTTTCTTTTCTAAACTATTTTTAAAAGGAGACTGAGGAGACGTCAAAAGTTTTCTTCAAACACGTGCGTCGCAAAGTGGTAAATAAATTCTTTATGTTACTTTTAGCGGAAGCCATTTAACTATATTATTTTGTCAAACAATTCAATCAACACCTTTATTAATTAGTCCTTTGTTGTCGATAGCTTAAAATGCAATCAGCTGATTATTGATTTTCTGTTCAAATCTTAATGAGGTCAAGATGAATTCCGATTATTGTCTAATCGGATAAAGTCCGAGAAACTTGAATAAAAGTAAATAAACAAGATGGAGGAAAATAAATCGTTTTTATATTTCTTTCGCCAAATTCTTTCGCAAATAAAGAATTTTTATCGCCATAATTATTATTTTATCGCAAATTGCGAAAATGGCGACCGCCAGCGGAAACCCTGATGTATAAACATAAATTAATTTCTATACTATTTAGTCCAACTGTTGCTGTTATTTTTGACAGATTCATTCCTTGGTACTTGGAGTTGAACTTTGTCTTTGACTGTTCTAAGTATGTCTGAAAAATATAACAAAGAAAGACTTAAATACAACTAAAACAAGAAGGTTACACTGACACAGCTCAATGTCATCACAACATCTTTACCAGGAAATGCTGTACAAATAAATGTTCATCAAAAGTGAACATGAAAACTATTATGCTTTTTATGACCATGTTCTTCACATATAATATTAACAGGCTGTACTCATTAATTTGCACATACCTTTTATATGCCAGATTATATATATCCCCTTTTACCCCTAATAGCTTGGGAACTGTTGAGCCTGTTGCAATAATCCTAAAAGCTCTCAAGCTGAAGTCATTTTTCATTGGTTAATCAACATATATTCTTAAGTCGATTATAGTTTTTTATTCAGTTTTTCATCAACAGTGATTGTGGCAGTCATTTGAAGTTATTATTGTTTTTATTCAGTTTTCCATCATCAGTGTTTATGGCAGTCATTTGAAGTTATTATTGTTTTTCAGGGACAGCAGGCATGTTGATAAATCAACTGTGCTCTTCATCTCATATATTTCTATCTTATTTAATATACTCACTGATTTTCCTGCATTATCTAAACCAAGAATCAAGACATTATACTCCTCTTTCTGGAAAAAATATTTCCAATAACCTGACAGCAATGTATACATCTACAAAAGAAACAAAAGACAAATATATGCAAACATTTTATTGATTTATCTATCAATTAATATAGTCTCCTTGGACTTTTAGCAGTTAAAAAATATTGTGCAACTTTTACAGTTGAAACACATTTTTGAAAGCTATTACTTATATCCTGCAGATCTATTGTAATAGATTATTTAATTCATATGTTCTCTTTCTTTAAATACTAGAGGCTCACCTGCGATATTAAACAAAGGACGCAGATGGATTCATGACAAAATTATGTTTGGTGATGGTGATGTGTTTGTACATCTTACTTTAATGAACATTCTTGCTGATTACAATTATCTCTATCTATAATGAACTTGGCCCAGTAGTTAAAGGACCATTTTGGTCATGTTGATTTATTTTTAGGTCTTACTTTGCTGTACATTATTGATGTTTACAGTTTATCTCTATCTAAAATAATATTCAAGATAATAACAAAAAACTTCAAAATTTCATTAAAATTACCAATTCAGGGGCAGTAACCTAACAACGGGCAGTCTGATCCATCTGAAAATTTCAGGGCAGATAGATCTTGACCAGATAAACAATTTTGCCTCATGTCAGATTTGCTCTAAATGCTTTGGTTTTTGAGTTAAAAGCCAAAAACTGCATTTTACCCCTATGTTATATTTTTAGCTGTGGCGGTCATCTTGGATGAATGTCCTGGTCACCGGACACATTTTTTAAACTTGATACCCCATAGATGATTGTGGCTTAGTTTGGATTAATTTGGCCCTGTAGTTTCAGAGGAAAAGATTTTTGTAAAATATTACTAAGATTTACGAAAAATGGTTAAAAATTTACTATAAATGGCAATAACTCCTAAAGGGGTCAACTGACCATTTCAATCATTTTGATTTATTTGTAAATATAACTTTGCTGAACATTATTGCTGTTTACAGTTTATCTTTATCTATAATAATATTCAAGATTATAACCAAAAACAGCAAAAATTCCCTAAAATTACCAATTCAGGGGCAGCAACCCAACAACGGGTTGTCGGGTTCATCTGAAAATTTGAGGGCAGATAGATCTTGACCTGATAAGCAAATTTACTGCTCATCAGATTTGTTCTAAATGCTTTGGTTTTTGAGTTACAAGCCAAAATCTACATTTTACCCCTATGTTTTATTTTTAGCCATGGCGGCCATCTTGGTTGGTTGGCAGGGTCACGCCACACATTTTTTGAACTAGATACCCCAATGATGATTGTGGCCAAGTTTGGATTAATTTGGCCCAGTAGTTTCAGAGGAGAAGATTTTTGTAAAAGATTACTAAGATTTACGAAAAAATGGTTAAAAATTGACTATAAAGGGCAATAACTCCTAAAGGGGTCAACTGACCATTTCAGTCATGTTGACTTATTTGTAGATCTTACTTTGTTGAACATTATTGCCGTTTACAGTTTATCTCTATCTATAATAATATTCATGATAATAACCAAAAACAGCAAAATTTCCTTAAAATTACCAATTCAGGGGCAGCAACCCAACAACAGGTTGTCTGATTCATCTGAAAATTTCAGGGCAGATAGATCTTGACCTGATAAACAATTTTACCCCCATGTCAGATTTGCTCTAAATGCTTGGTTTTTGAGTTATAAGCCAAAAACTGCATTTTACGGTACCCCTATGTTCAATTTTTAGCCATGGCGGCCATCTTGGTTGGTTGGCCGGGTCACCGGACACATTTTTTTAACTAGATACCCCAATGATGATTGTGGCCAAGTTTGGTTCAATTTGGCCCAGTAATTTCAGAGGAGAAGATTTTTGTAAAAGTTAACGAGGACGACGGACGACAACAACGGACGCCGGACGCAAAGTGATGGGAAAAGCTTACTTGGCCCTTTGGGCCAGGTGAGCTAAAAAGGTGGGTAAACAAGGATTTCTTGGTTAATGGCCAATTAAGACAATTTGGAACCAGTGTGAGGAAGGTAATCCAAATATATTGAGGTAATCCAAACATGTTTGATTACCTTTCTTACACTAATTAGGGTGCCCGGTATCGAAAAAGACGTCTAGTTAACGAGTTTAAGTTAAAGGATAACACACAGCTAATTTATATGCAAACTATTTGAAAATCATTATATTTTCCAATCATGAATGTCGTTGTAAGCTACAATGTACCGTGGTCATGTTTTTCAAAATTTTGTGCTTTCTAAGGGTACCCAAAAATACCTACTCATTCAGGCCATCTTCAACACGAAAAATAAAATTATTGCTTTCTATGTTATTTGAACAAAAGCTGAAAAGATTTATATAATTTAAGTGTAAGTAGTTCATGATTTTTGTAAGACTATTTTTGTCACATTTTGAATGAAAGAAAATTTATTGTGTGTAACTTTCACAACATTTTTACTCTGATTTCATCAATAAGACATGGTTCATATGTGTGCCAAATATATTTCGTGTAATGTATATCGGTGAGAAGAAAATAGCAATTTAAAACACAAATTTAGTGATCATTCTGCCTTGATTCAAACACGCCTTTTCTCGTGCCGTTAATCGTTTTGTAGCTTACACTATCAGGTCATTAACTAGGACAATTGTCACTTACTTCATTTCTCTTTTTACTTGTTGTATGGTCGATATGTATATTTTGAATAGTCGAGTTATTTTGAAGATCGTTGTTTTGTCTTAGTTTTTGTTGTTTTTTTATATTTTTAATTGATTTTTTGTTATAATTGTAATACACAAATCAAATACTTCGGTCATGTTTCAGACCCGGAATATGGCTCACAGTCCTGTTAAACTATGCCAATTAAGCCCTAAACAAAGTAGGAATGAAATACGTGTGTTATATGTCAGGGTTCTTAATGACTGAATTGCTTATTAAAATGCGAAAAATTAGCACTAACAAAAGCTTTATCGAGGGTCTGGGAACACGGAAAGATCATGTATATTTTAGTATATTTCAAGCGTCATTTATCTAGCTAGCACTTCCAAGGACCCCAATTCTGCTCAGAGGGAGTATGCAGGTTTTAAGAATCATTTTGTACGCCCGATGAAGTAGATACCAGCATAATTTTACATGCTATTCATGTAGATAAAGAGTTCAGTGTAAAAGGCATATAGTGTAGGATAATAAATAAAATCACAAGATACAGATGTTCTGATCTTATGCGTTCATTACTTCCCCTCTATGCAGCATACGCATGAGCTATGTTTTCAACCAGGCACTATAATTTGCACACAAGATTTTTGCCGCTATATGCCTGTCCAAACAACCTATCTATAATTAAATATAAATAAAATTATATTGATTTTTAATACATTTGTAATACATAAATACTCACCTAATCTAATTTGTTTTCTATTGTTTTGCTAAGTCAAAGAAATTCCAGTCTAGTTTTTCAGCACTAAAATATTTTAGTCTAGTGGTACTGGTAAAAAATAACTTTCCACCACAATTTTCTTATCTAAAATTAAATAAATAGATAAAAGATAGATTACATGTCATGATATACATTATGGATATTCATTGAAGTCTTGTCAAATACATTTTTTTTGTACATGTATGTGGTAAATAAAGTACAATAACAAAACTTTCTACCTAGTGAGCATAGGCACTTGTATCAGAAAAATTTCACATGAGCAGGAAATTCCATTATAATATGCTGATTTCTCTGTGTCAACCCCACTAAAACATGTTACAAAATAATTGGGAATGCCTTCTAAGGATGATTTCAACAACAAAGGTAGAAGTGTTATACACCATTGTGTAGATAAATCAATTTAGATTTATGGTATAACAAGTTTTAGTAGGGTTGACAACCGAGAAATCAGTATAATGTATAACAAAATTTTGTGCCAGGTGACATTTTTAAAAAATGTGATTTAATTATCTTGTGGTACATGTATATAAAGGTATATAAGAAAGAAAAATTCTGAGACAAGTGCCTGTGCTATTCAGAACCAGCTGACCCTGTGAGAACTACTCTTTTACTGGTACAAAATGTACCTATCTACAATATAAATATTGTAAAGTTTACAGGTTATCAAGGTTTTTGGTTTTCCTTTTGGAATATTTACTTACTTTCAGTCCAAGACTACTCTGAACTCCAATTGCTGTTTTGCCACACAAGCTTGGACTGTGGTCCCACCGCCATAGCATGTCTGGCAAAACAGCCTTTGGACGTCAGAGTAATCTTGAACTACATTACTTTGTGAGAAAAATGTGTTTTTTTTCATATGCCATTGGAATAAGGTTATGTTTATTCACTTCTCCACTTTGGATAATTCAGATTTTGATATCAAGGTCATAAAGTATGTATGTACATGTACAAATGTATGCACAAAAAATGTATAACTGGTAAATGGCTCTGTTATCAGAAGAACCCCTCGAAAGCTGTGAGGGTACAGTGGCATCCATGTACACTCCCTATAGGAATTAATACAGATGTGTCACTAACATGACTAACGAATATTTACGACAATTATTTTTACAAGGACAATCAATCCCCACCCAACACAAAGGGAGTGCTAGGACACTGGGTACTCAGTTGTTATGGTGGAGGAAGCGTAAGTATTGGGAGAAAATTACCTACCACTTGGCGGAAACAGACAAACTCAAGAGATATCAGAAGATTGATCTCCAGATTAAAGTAAGGGAGAACTTTGACCAACCAAGGCTCCAAAGTACCAATTCTAGTTTAAACTCCAGAAGTGTGTGGGGAGGGCGAAAATCGCCCTTGTGATGTGCTGAAATTTTCAGCATCCCAAGTCATACTCGAACTTGGGACCTTCAACACTGTAGCCATCGGACCCACAATAAAAATAGCAGTAACAATATTTAGAGCAAACAAATTTATGTTATTTTGTTGTTGTTGTAAATTATGTTGACATGACGTGTTCTCATGTGAGAAAAGTAGTTTTCTTCGTCTATATAAAATATAAAAAATAAAAATATCTGTAGTGAAGTTCAATATATAGACGAGACAGACTCCTTAAAATATACATGCTGACCATTCTTTGAAGAAAGAGAAATGCTTTAAACTTAAAAGAGAAAAAAATACGTTTTATCAGCACTGGTCGTTGAAAGAAAAAGTCAGGAAGTGCCGAATGAACAAACCGAACGTTTCCGCAACAAATAAAATCCAGTGCACGTCAGGGTAAAATTCCGGAAATCGATGA
The DNA here is from genome assembly GCF_963676685.1 of Mytilus edulis. NCBI lineage: Eukaryota > Metazoa > Mollusca > Bivalvia > Mytilida > Mytilidae > Mytilus > Mytilus edulis. The sequence continues at coordinate 113,905,622 of NC_092344.1, read as the reverse complement.
ACCCAAGAATAGCAATGTTTGCGGTTCACCAAGAATCAGAAAAAGTAGCAAACACTAGAATAGTTATTTTCTAATATAAGAGATTCATTTTTTGATATTAAGAAATAGTGTTTTTCTTTTTTAATGTTAACACATCATTTTCGTATATACATTATTAGGCATTAGACATTTTTAGACATATTTTTATTATACCAATCATGGGCCATTGTCGGGCAAGATACAAATACGTCATAATACAACATTTGATTATATAAAACATTAGTGAAATACACAATAAGTAATACACTCACAAGGTAATAAAGTGATAATATGAGCAATGTGGATATATAATTATGATAAGAGGCATTGGGTGTAATGAGGCCGATTTAATATTAAAAGAATATAAAGTTTATTAATAGGGAAACTAAAAAAAAAGAGTAAAAAATAGAACCAGAAATATAGTATCTCATCAGTCTGCAGTAGTTGTTCTCATGACCAGTGCACAGCAGTCAGAGGGACTTTACATCACAACAAGTGCAAAGGTCATCAAGGCCGGGAGATCCTTCAGAACTAGCTACAGATACATGAGATATGAGATTACTCCATCATTCTCCTCATGACTAATGCAAAGCAGCAAGGGGTGACATTGGCTTCTGGGCAATATTCATCAAGGGACGGTGCTCTAGAACTCACTGCTATAGAGAAAATATAAAGTTCAAATTACAAGTAGTAGAGGGAGATAAATCCCTTTAAAACTTTTCATATTTGTTAATGAACATGCATAATTCTGATAATAAGTTCTTATGTTCATTTTTCATTAACCATATCAGTTTTTGGTTAGGGTCAAGATTTTTAAAAGCAGCAATTATTTATCATTGTTATCATGTCTATCATTTGGACCGATAAACTATCACAGTTGAAAAGAAAATGTGTTTCATCTTTGACCTCATTACTACAACATCTTTTACATGTATATTCTATTGTTTGGGGGAGTATTACTATATATCTACCGCTCTCTATATGTAAATGGTGAGCAGATATATGCGAAATCTTGCTAGACTCCGCCTATCTTCAAATTTTTTAACAATATTAAGATTTTGTTTTCAAACCAAAATTTGTGCATAGTTTTCCTTCTGATGGAGTTTTGAGATTATTAAAAAAATGAATTTTCCTATATTCGAAAATTTATTTTTTAATATATGAAAAGGATTTTTTAATATTTATATATAAGAAGATAGCCTTTTAATTAGCTAGTTAATAACAGTTTTGATACATCCTTTAGTTAATAACAGTTTTGATACCTTTCATAACCTTCCCGTGAAAATTGATTTAAAGATCATATTTTAATCTTGATTAAGTCAAATGATGAAATATCTGAATTCAACAACTCAAGCAAGAATGGCAAATGATCTAAGACCAGGACAACAACAAAGGCATCAGGAAATTGACGTGGACAAGGAGTTATCCTTCGTTGTATACCGTATAAACGTACTCGCCATTTTTATCATCATTATGCTGATTTCATATTTTCACATTTTAACGTTCAGTAAAACCCCAAAAAACTTTTAGTCAACTGCAATTCTACTTCCTATTATGTCTAGTTAAGGATGTTTGTTTAATGTGTAATATGTGCCATGGTCGGATTTTTTTTTTATAATTTTGCATCATTCCATTGAATTGTTTCCCTTAAGAAGTGAAGCCCCGGTTTTACTGCATTTCACTCTTCATATCATATCTTGAGGAAACACTGATCATAACGAGAAAAAAATCATGATAAATGAATAAAGTAATCTTATACGTATATTTAAATTATTGTCCTGTGAAAGAAGGATATATTTTTGCCAGGCTGAATGTTTAAATAATGAGAATAACATTTCAGATTTTATTTTAGCCATCCGAAAGCGCCAAGAGGTCTCGAAGTCAAATCTTTTGCACGAAAAGGAAAAAGAATCGAATCAACAACATTTACTTTTAATGTATGAAAAAAGTTTATTGTCATTTAAAGGTTACTCAAGACTTATGCGTAATGACAGAATTACAATAAAAAGTGACCAATTCAGCAACGTTTTACAGTCCCTTTTACAGAAAAAAACCAAAATGAACTATCCAAGGCCCCCCTTTCCCCCTATTTACTAAATTATTGTTTAACACCAACCCTATCAAAGTCCATAGTATATCCCCTCCCCAACAGTTGAAGATTATTTTTTTTATCTCTAATTTATGCTGTGTAAACTGCTTAAGATTCAAAAAATAACTTCTCTGCTTAATGCAGAGTATCCAGAGTAGTTTCCAATATTTTTTTTATCCTTTTGCAATAGCAAATTTTTCCATTTAATAATGTTAAATTAAAGTAAAAGGTTATCTGATTTTTATGGTTGCATATTGAATTTTTTGTACAAACAAGAAATTGAAGCATTTGGCCATGTGTTATCAGCTGTATTTGGCACAACTTTTTGGAATTTTGGATCCTCAATGCTCTTCAGCTGTATTTGGCACAACTTTTTGGAATTTTGGATCCTCAATGCTCTTCAACTTTGTACTAGTTTGGGTTTATAAATATTTTTGATTTGAGCGTCACTGATGAGTCTTATGTAGACAAAACGCGCGTCTGGCGTACTAAATTATAATCCTGGTACCTTTGAAAACTATTTACACCACTGGGTCGATGCCACTGCTGGTGGACGTTTCGTCCCCGAGGGTATCACCAGCCCAGTAGTCAACACTTCGGTGTTGACATGAATATCAATAATGTGGTCATTTTTATAAATTTTCCGTATAAAAAACTTTGAACTTTTTGAAAAAATAAGGATTTTCTTATCCCAGGCATAGATTACCTTAGCTGTATTTGGCACAACTTTTTGGAATTTTGGATCCTCAATGCTCTTCAACTTTGTACTAGTTTGGGTTTATAAATATTTTTGATTTGAGCGTCACTGATGAGTCTTATGTAGACGAAACGCGCGTCTGGCGTACTAAATTATAATCCTGGTACCTTTGAAAACTATTTACACCACTGGGTCGATGCCACTGCTGGTGGACGTTTCGTCCCCGAGGGTATCACCAGCCCAGTAGTCAACACTTCGGTGTTGACATGAATATCAATAATGTGGTCATTTTTATAAATTTTCCGTATAAAAAACTTTGAACTTTTTGAAAAAATAAGGATTTTCTTATCCCAGGCATAGATTACCTTAGCTGTATTTGGCACAACTTTTTGGAATTTTGGATCCTCAATGCTCTTCAACTTTGTACTAGTTTGGGTTTATAAATATTTTTGATTTGAGCGTCACTGATGAGTCTTATGTAGACGAAACGCGCGTCTGGCGTACTAAATTATAATCCTGGTACCTTTGAAAACTATTTACACCACTGGGTCGATGCCACTGCTGGTGGACGTTTCGTCCCCGAGGGTATCACCAGCCCAGTAGTCAACACTTCGGTGTTGACATGAATATCAATAATGTGGTCATTTTTATAAATTTTCCGTATAAAAAACTTTGAACTTTTTGAAAAAATAAGGATTTTCTTATCCCAGGCATAGATTACCTTAGCTGTATTTGGCACAACTTTTTGGAATTTTGGATCCTCAATGCTCTTCAACTTTGTACTAGTTTGGGTTTATAAATATTTTTGATTTGAGCGTCACTGATGAGTCTTATGTAGACGAAACGCGCGTCTGGCGTACTAAATTATAATCCTGGTACCTTTGAAAACTATTATCATATTATTTATAGCCCAGGAAATATTTTCGCCTTTATCTTTGAAAATGATTTCAGTTTCATATATTTAAATGTCAATTTGATTTAAGAATATTTGTCTCTTGTTACGAAACTTCTTATTCATTTTACTCGTACGTGAAGTAAACCTGGTTCGGACTAATAAGGACCTTGAATATGTAACAACTAGGTGAGGGGGAGGACAGGGGGGTACCCTTCTCCTTTCTCCCACCCCTCTTCTCCTTTCTCCTACCCCCGTTCTCCTTTTTCCCATTAGAATAAAACATCTCCTTTTGAGATATTTTTTCTTGAAATATTAGAATTTTTTTTAAAAGGAGAGATATTTTATTTTTTCTTCTTTCTCCAATCTTTCTCCTTTCTCCCAGCCTTCCTCTCCTTTCTCCTACCCCCTTTCTCCCTGTCTCCTTTACCCATGTCCTCCCCCTCCTAGGTAGTGATGCAATTTCTCTTCTCGTTAGTTCTTTTCTGGTATAGCTTCTGAATGCATATTCTAATGTAACAACGTTTGTAACGTTCATTTTGATTGGATAACGTCACTTTCTTACATGGCATCAATTGACAATTGATGCTATGGGACGTACGCGCAAGCGCAGACGGCATATGACAGATTTTAAATACATGTTTTAACGTTGTTTTCTGTTAGTTTCATTAGAATTGAGATAACAATATTGTATTTTAAGCTCCGATGGCATCAATTTGGGATTTGATGGTCGCAAATACCCGTTTACTGTCTCCGCTAACGCGTCGCCAGTAAACTTAATTTGCGACCATCAAATCCCCAATTGATGCCGTCGGAGCTTAAAATACAATACAGTTATCTCCTAATTTACGTATTGCATGAACGGGGATAATAAAAGTCTAAAAAGTTATTTACATGTTTAATTTGTATTATAATATAATGTTCTTATAGCTACCGCATCATATAATTGTTTATTGATTAAACATAACCTACATTATCATTAGGGGGCCTTTTAAAGCTGACTATACGGTATGGACTTGCTCATTGCTGAAGGCCTTACGGTGACCTATATTAGTTCATTCCTGTGTCATTCTGATATCTTGTGGAGAGTTGTCTCATTGGCAATCATACCACATCTTCTTTTTTATATTCATTGTTATTACTTGATCAATAGATAGATTGATTATTGTTTAACGCTACTTACAGCAACATTGGTTGTTTCATTGTGGTCAATCTATATTGTTGGAGGAAGCCGAAAAAAAAACTGACTATCCAAGAAAGTCAAGCCGTTGACTGCTATACCCCCTTTTTGACATTTTTACCTAGTATACATGTCTGTTTGTATGTCCACATATCGTTGTCAGTATAATGGAACTTGTGACTGTAATACAAGTGAGAGGTTTAGCTAGCTAAAAAACCAGGTTTAATCCACCATTTTCTAAATAAGAAAATGCTTTTACCATTGTACCAACAGTTGTTATCCATTAGTTTGATGTGTTTTAGTTTTTGATTTTGCCATTTGATTACGGCCTTTCCGTTTTGAATTTTCCTGGGAATTAGGTATTTTTGTTATTTTACTTTGAATTATTTAATGTATCCTACCACCGTGGCCATTTCAGTGAACATATATACTAGTTTTAATTTCCAGAAATATTCCTATGCATTCAGTAGGCACACATGTTTACGTTTTAAAGTTTTATTTAGACTCCAAGTCTTCTTGGATTTTTGTGCGCTCAAACAATATAAATTTTTGGCTTAAAACACTTTTGGTCATCACTGTAATTCAAGAAACATAATTATGTTATAAGACCGATTGTTGAAAAATGTAAATGATAAGCGTTATGATATTTTATATTTATCTTGAAATTCGAAGGTTTTTCTTTTTCTTAATATTTGTAAAAAAAATTGATCTGCCCTAATGCATATTTTACATCACTGAACAGAAACACAGGCTTCCGTTCAAAGGTATGAGAGAGTAACTTAACGATGTCAGACCGATTGAGCGTATTTATACCAACACATTATGATTGATTTCAATAATTTCAGCTATTTGACCTTTTGTTAGGAAATTTAAACATTATAAATGCAGGATGTTATACAAATGTTATTATGTAAATAGTTATGTTACCACCGTAAAGAAGAGGAAGACGAACCAGTGTATATGTAAAATTAGTACACTATACAGTGGCTGTTAATACTTCCCTGGTTGTTTGATCTTTGTATATACTTTTCTCATTGACAATCATCATGATCATATCACAGCGATGATCTTTTTTTTTAAATGTACAAAACATCTGTTACATATGTATTATTAAAATCATAAGGGTTTGAACTTGGTTTATTGCGTAGAAAATAACTATAAATGAACATTAAAGGTAGAAAATATTTAAAAAAAACCCCGAAACATTCAATTTTCTTGCATTGTTTCACATGAGGTAATGTCTGGACCCTTTATAGCTGACTATAATATATGTTTTCTTACATTCTCGTCATTTTAACAGGGTTCAGTTCCCCATTTTTTCGAATCAGTACCCCTCTTTCTTGAATGTGAACTACCTTCTTAGAATTATAATTGGGTTTGTACTTATACGAGAAACTCGACGGATGCCACATGTGGAGCAGTGTCGGTTTCCCCTTCCGAAGCATATGCGATCACCACAGTTTTGGGTGTGGTTCGTGTTGCTCAGTCTTTGGTTTTCTATTTTTCTATGTTGTGTTTTGGGTAATGTTGTTTTTCTTTTTGTATTTTCCTAGACTGGTTCTCCTGTCTAGATAAATGTTCATATTACATATTTCAGATAGAACAAGGTGATTATATATAGCGGGATCCCAGTCTAGTATTTTCCTTTTTAGCCATTACGTTGTCATTCCATATTCTACTTTCGAGCTTGAATGTCCCTTTAGTATCCCTTTCCTCTCTTTTGTCTGATTGCCAATCATACCACATCTTGCTTTTTGAGAAAGATTTAAAGTATACATAAGTACTGAATTGACTCTAGAAAATACCAATTAAGATTAGATTTATAAGATCGGTCATCTCTGGCATTTAGTTCATAATTATCTAGCATGCATTAAGTGTACATACAATAACATGTATTTATATATGAATTTTAAAACAAACCAAAGAATAACATTGTAATGATTAAATAAAGATACACTGACTTTATCAGTGTTTAATCAAATGACATTTATACAAAAGATAACTATTAAAACTTTACTGAATTATCATGTTACCAGAGTTTTTAATTATGACCAAATAAACCATAATATGATGACTTCCTAATTCCTGACAAGATAAAATACTTTATCTGTAACAAGCCATCGTGTATGGTACAAATACGAGATAACAATTCAAGGTAAATAAGGAAGTTTTATTTTGATCAAAATTATCGCCATAGAAAGTAAAGATAAAAGCATGCGAATGCGTCCGGATCATATTTTTTATGCAACCTGATTGTTTTGGTTTACTGCTTTTTACCTATATTCTCTCTGAACAATATATGAATACAACCATCTTCCTACCAGATATCGAATTTTATTATTAAAAAAAAGTACTAAAGTAGTTTATGTAGGAAACATACTACTTGATATGTTGTCATACAATGAAACACCTCATGAAAGGCTGCATAACTTGTTTTTGCATTAGTTGCAATATATATGTAGACGACCCTGAATGATATGTATATGTTACAGGGAATTTGTGAAATCAGTGATTTTGTAAAATCACTGAAATTTCAGGGAATTTGTAAAATCACTGAACTGATTAGTGATTTTATAAAATCTCTGATTTTGACTAGTGATTTTACAAAATCCCTGAAATAATTAAGATCTTTTTTACAGATTCACTGATTAAATTCAGGGAATTTGTAAAATACATTCATTCATTTTTATTAAGAATTTCTGTGAAAAAAGACTACAACAGTAACACTCAATAAGTTTCAGGTTAATCTAGTCTTTATTTTAATATTAAGTGAGCGGTTTTCATGCACAAAACAACTGACATACTGTAGAACAATGGCTCAGACACAAATGTCTTGAAATCAAGAGCAAACATACACACAAAAGTTACTTCAAATAATTGAGGTAAAATTAAAGTGCAACATATGGAACCAGGGAAAATATGATAAACATTTTGATATATTTTGTCAATGAGCCACAGAAAGAAGACAAAACAAGCTCTTATCACTACCGTGTTTGAAAGAAAGTTACTGTTTATTATAGTTTTCTGTATAATTACTGTAGAAAATAAAACCAATTATATCAAATTTTTTAAATCAAATATAAAAACTGAACATTAGGTTGATTGCTGTCATTAGAGAAGAAAAACACATATGTAAGGTATAAGAAATTGAGTGGGTTAGGGCATGTGATCCAGTGGCAACAATATTACATGCATATCAGATCAAGAGCATCTTATTGCTGCATGAAAATTGATATATAAAAAGCAAATAAGTGTTGTATTATTAATTTGCTGCGTACAAAATAACATTAATTTTCACAAAATAATAATAAAAAAAGACAACAAAAAATATTGGTAATAATACTTTGTTTCGTACTTGCATGTTTATGAATAGGTTAATCTAACCAAGCAAAAATAAACATAGTTTTGCCTACTTTGTTCATTTATCAGACACATGTATTCTATCACAAAGTGGTATATAAAGGCAACAGTAGTATACCGCTGTTCAAAACTCATAAATCCATGGACAAAAAACAAAATCGGGATAACAAACTAAAACCGAGGGAAACGCATTAAATATAAGAGGAGAACAACGACATAACACTAAAATGTAACACACATAGACAAAATCCCACGAGAATAAGATATATAACATCAAAACCAAATACATGAGTTTGGGATAGACAAGTACCGTGACACGTCTTATCGCAATGTGAATTTACACTCAAAAATAAGAGAAAACAAACGACACAACGTTATAATGTAATACACACAGAAACGAACTATAATATAACAATGACCATATTCCTGTCTTGGTACAGGGCATTTTTAAAGGAAAAAATGGTGGGTTGAACCTGGTTTTGTGGCATGCCAAACCTCGCACTTTTATGGCCATGTGAAATATAACATCAAAATGACAACACAGGACTACAATATAAATAAACGGGTATTTAGTATAACTTTGAATAAGTTTCTAAAATTTCTCAACTCTTTTAATCCAAATAAATGTCACCCAAACTTGTCTTGCAAAAATAAGCAAATTCAGAGTGGTCTAAATACCCGTTTAAATGCCTTTTAGTCATTATCATTATACACAAGTTCTAGCTCATAGTGTTTATCAAACAAATATATTTCTAAATCATTAGCGATCATTCATTTGGTCTATCTTTATATTAAGAAAAACACATTTCTAATAGCATGTTATACTTTATTGTAATCAGGGATTTTACAAAATCCCTAGCTCTATTTTCAGTGATTTTGTAAAATCCCTAACAATTTCAGGGATTTTACAAAACCACTGAAACTGTTAGTGATTTTACACAATCACTGATTAGTCCAGTGATTTTACAAAATCCCTGATTTTACAAATTCCCTGTAACATATATATACACACACCATGTGTAGGCTGATATAGCCGGGTGTAATGTCGTTCCGGCTAAATGGTAAATCAAGAAGGAAGATTTCGCTCCTTAAACTTTTATTTCAGCAGTCCGGCAAGACCGAACAACAAACTCCAAAGTAAATGTAATGTAACATAAAACAACAACAATATATATAAGCACAATCAATTAAAGGATTAAGAAGATTAACAGATGACAAAGTAGAAATAACAATAGATTAAAAGAGTAATTAGTGTCCGACACGTATTTGTGAATTATAGTCTAAACTGTCACAGAGAATAAATAATGAAATAAATAGAATAAATGCATTTAAGACCTTTGTCCAAGATTATGACACATAATCCGTGTAAAACACTTATGCCTAAATTTACGACAAAGTCTAGAATAATAAAATAAATGCAAAACCTAAATATACATTAGAACATTTGAATTACTTAAATGTTGTTTAAAAACTAATTTCATTGCAAAGTCCAAATTGTCCGGTCATACTATCCCCAATAAATACCATTTCATATGGACTTCTTTTTGTGAGTCTAACCCTTCTTAACTAACTTTTACAGTATGTCCCACGTTGTGCTGTTAGACATCTGTCCCATGTTAAGGGGAGCGTTGGGTGCTCTACCGAATTCTTCATGTGATTGTCTCAAATTGTGTTTTACGTAAACTTGCAAATGTGCCATGCATTTAAAGACAATATTATGTTAATGTGCCATGCATAGGAGATCTATTTGTACGTGATAGTTCACAATGCAATTGTCCGTTGGAAAGAAAGATATTATTCTGATTCAACCATCTTGTTCTTAATCACTCATGCTGCGATCTTAGCAGTGATGAGAAAAATACCAATTTTCCAGTGTTTAGTTTTATCACGACAGGTGCGATCAAATCTACAATCTTCTATGTTAAAGTCGAGCGCCTACGAGATCAAGGTTTTTTTAATTTCCGAATCAGCTTAACTTCCTGTATCTAACGTGAATTTTTAGACCAGTGTTTATGTGCATTCTACCCGTTGAGATCAAAGGCAACTCAACATAACTAAGGACCAATCAAAACAAGAATTCAATTTTAACCCCAATGAATATGCATGAGTAAAATTACTCAATTCGTGAATCATATATACTAAATCGAGTCAAAAAGGATTAATATCTTTTAGAAACATACTTTTCAACAGTGAAACTATAAACTCAATTTCCACAATGAAACACCCCCGGTTTTTAGTGGAGTTCGTGTTGTTTCTTATATTTCATTTATAACTGTTGATGTAAATGTCTTTTGGTTTTACGAGTCTTTGTTTACTCCTTGGTTTTGATTGTTATTGTCGCTACCAGGATAAAACGTTCGTGAAGGTATATAAGATGTTTCCTGCATTACGTGTTTCATATGGTCGAGATTGGCAAAGCTTGGTAGAAAGTTAATTAAGTTGAACAGATAACCTGGAGAATTATGGTGTAATGCCTTTTTTAAACGCTGTAAAAGTTAGTTGCCGTTATTTAAAAAAATGTTGCATTTAGCTGCAATTTACTCTATAAATAAACTCATCATAGATACCAGGACTAAATTTAGTATATACGCCAGACGCGTGTTTCGTCTACAAAAGACTCATCAGTGACGCTCGAATCAAAAAAAGTTAAAAAGGCCAAATAAAGTACGAAGTTGAAGAGCATTGAGAACCAAAATTCCTAAAAGTTTTGCCAAATACAGCTAAGGTAATCTATGCCTGAGGTAGAAAAGCCTTAGTATTTCAAAAAATTCAAAAATTTGTAAACAGTAAATTTATAAATATAATCATATCAATGACAATTCATGTCAGCACAAAAAGTGCTAACTTCGTATTTGATCTGGCCTTTCGACTGTTATGATTCGAGAGCCAGTGAAGTACTGTCTCGTGATTTTTATGGAAAATTGTACATGCAACTAGCTCTTAATGTTCATCATTACCTTTTTGCAAATATGTTTGGCCGTATTTATACCAAATTTATTTATTTACAGACAAACCTGTGCAACTGATAAAGTTTTAAGGCATGACAGGAATAGATAATTCAAATTTTAGATAAATTTTATATTCCAGAAAATTATAAAATATATGGATTTTGAAATTCTTTATTTTTCCGTTCCCACAGAAGGTGCCAAAGTAAACGAACCTCTCCGCATTTTTGCGCCTGTTCCAAGTTAGGAGCATTTGGCAATTGTTTATTTTATATGTTTTTTTTTTTAGTTTTAGTTCATTTTTATGCTTTGGATTTTAGTGTGAGGTCCATTTTTACTGAACTAGTACATATTTGTTGAGGTGCCAGCTGAAGCACACCTTCATATGCGTGAGTTTCTCCATGTGTTGAAGACCTTTTAGTGACATTTGGCTGTTTTATGCTTTGGTCGGGTTTTGTATTTTTGACACTTTCCCCATTTCCATTCTCAATTTTAAATGTAGAAAAATGTTTGAGATGTTCACATATCCTATAAGTGACTTGTTTAAATTGACAGGGCATATAGATGGACAACACTGAATATATACTTGTACATCTAGTTGATGTTAACCGTGTAATTGAGAGGACAGTATCAAATGAAATTCAGGAGTTTGTTTATTTTGATACTCATGTTGGAAAATTGAATTCTATACTGCAAACACGGCCATTTTTTTTCTAGGACATGCTACGTCTGAAAACCTTTCCAAACAAATAGTTTTTTTTGTGTACTCAGAGTACATTTTAAGGCAAAAAATAAGATCACAAAAAATACTGAACTCAGAGGAAAATCTAATCGGAAAGTCCATCATCACATGGCAAAATCAAATAATAAAACACATCAAAAACGAAAGGACAAGAACTGTCATATTCCTGACTTGGTACAGGCATTTTCAAATGTAGAAAATGGTGGCTTAAACCTGGTTTTATAGCGCTAAACATAACCATTTTAGCCATAGGGTCAATATGAACCTTGAAGAACTATATAATATGACTACCAAAAAACAAAATGATATAGGTAACTTTTGTAAAATTGATTATGCTGTAGGTTAAAGTCATTTATTTTACGATGAACGTAGATATCACAACATATTGTTTGATACCTATGTAAACACATGCATAATTCCATTTGTGTGACTCTGCCAAGAAGATATAATGAAAAATGTCATTGTACTTATTTCGGATTCCATCCCCCCTTTAATTTTGTCACTTTCAAAATTTCGAATCGATTCAAACTAAACGGTTCCTCTCTCAGAATTTCATCAGTCATTTCCATGAAAATTTCGCCATCAACTTGTTCTTCTAAGCATATATCGGCAAATTTACCAAGCTTAACATTTTTAAGCAGATTTCCAAGCTCAACCATTGTAATTGATTTGAGATCACTCTCTGGCCGACTTATTCTTGGTACCTCTGATCGTTTTTCAGGTTCTTTATTGCTGATTTCGGATTTTGTATTTTCTCCTTCATCGGCTATGACTGGCTCTGTACCTGCTACATAATTATCAGAATTAGTCTGAATATCATCTTGTGCAATAGGAGGGTCAATGTATGTTCGTTCTGGTAATGGCGGTGTTTCCTCTCTGTCTAATTGAACATTTACATATTCTCCTGAGGAGCGATCGGATGTGGTATCGCTATCATCGATGGAATTTATGAACTCCTCTTGAGTAGATAATCTACGCAAATATTTTCGTTCAGTTTGCTTTGGTAGTGTGTTATTACGTTCTGAAAAATGTGGTGTGTTGCATGTTTTGCCTATTTCAGTCGTAAGCGTTGACTCACAAGATTCTAAATCAGCGTCTGCGAATCCGAAGTCACTATCTGACATTTCATGTGCTCCAGTCTTTCCTTCAGGTATGTTCATATCTTGAAAAATAAATAAATTTTCATTATTGGTAGTTTCATTAAAAAAAGTACACATGTTGTGCAGAGCTCCCTTTCTAAAGTAGCACGGATAGTTATTTCTTTCTTTAAAAAAAACACCGATTGTTTCTTCTCAAGTGGATGAAATTTTTTTTATAAAAGATAACAAGAACACTTCACGCTATGAATTACCTACAATGTATATCAAACGATTTTTCAATAAGTAAAAATTGTTACGTCATAAATTAAAACCACGGTATTGTCGATACCCATGCTATAATGCATTAAGTTTTTTACCCATTGCAACATATAGGTAATCAACCATTAGAAACACAATCGATAATTAGAAAAATATAGTACTGTGAAAGTATTTTTGGGAAACCAACTTTCGTGGTATTTGTTTTTGCTGCCTTTTCCACGAATTTAAGCGAACGCACATCGGACTTGACTCATTTTATCTATACAAAATCTTAAATTTGATTTTCATTTGGTATAAAATACTGTTATATACTCCATGCCCATTGAATAAAAAAATGATATACCTATCTTATATAGCTACGTGCTATTATAAGGTGGACAATACAAAATCCGGTGACAGTTCTCCGCAATAATTACTTTCCATTTACTGTGAACAACATCTTTGTAAGCGGATAGAAATTTTGAACATAATTTTCTAAAGGGAATCAGAGGAAGGAGGAGCCGCAAATTAAATTTGTTTGCCCCTACAGAATTAAGAGCGACTGTCAAAAATGATGAAAACATTGAATAGTGAAAAAAAATATGTATATCACATATTAAACCCTTCAGAATAAAATTCTACAATTGTAAATAAAATAACATGCATTTTATATAAATTTTAGACCCCTCCTCCAAAAAAATAGAAAGAAAAAAAAAACACTCTGGCAAAGATTTGTATGTAATGTACTATTCACCATACCATATGAAATATTTGAATCAATGAAAACGTTAATATCTGAATAGCAATATAAAGTAGTCGTGTTTTAAACTATTAAAAATAAAAGCATTGTTAAGCCGGGTGAAGTCAATATTCAAATTATTTTTCTAAAATATTAAATTGATAATGTTAAAGAATTAACTTTTACAAAAAAATTATTATTTTAAACTATATTCTGTATAACGGAATTCATTACAAAGGACAGAAAAGTAAAAGTTATAAAACACCTTTTAATCTTGTTACTGGAGTTGAGCAATGTCTACCAATCACAGAAAATACAGTATGGTCATCTTGATTTTCTTCAAACAAAAATATTGTAGAAAACGTCTCGCCAACCTGTCTGTTGTCTATACGTCTACTGAGTTTCAACGCAGTCGGATCGACTAATTCACAACACTTAACTTGGTGTCGTAGTTCAAATCCTGAAAACAGAGGGCCAGTTTTGGGTTCGAATGTAAACAATAAAAAATAGTTTGTTGTAACTGACTGGAAATCAAGTTCCTTAGAACATATATACGCTGATCCTAACCTGTAAAGACTTTCGTCAATTATTTCGACTTGCCTTGGAAGAGGAAAGTTTTCTAACAACTCGCGTGGTGTGTAATGATTGGGGTCTTCAAGGCCCTGGAATGAACATTTATTTGCAGACGGTATCTGAATTTCACAGTTATCGCGGTTACACAGCACAATCTTTGGGGTTTTTGTTTTTTTTCTGACACTGGTGTTAGCCTGTATCGTCTTGAATTCGAGTTTCTCGCCACTAGTTACTCTGACTATACATTCATTTTCATCAATTGCAAAAAGATCTTTATTGCAGGAAAAGTAGCGAGGACGTTCACAACACAACTCGTTAAACGATTTAAATGTTTCTCCATTGCAATGATTATCAGCAAATAATTCATTATTTCCAGGGTTCAAATAGATTCTATCGAATTTGTCGGTAATTCTCGTACTGCACCCAACATTAACATTTAAATAATCTCCATCACCAATACAAACTACTAGTTTTTCACATAGTAAAACACAGATTTCTGTTCCAGCACGAACTTCTTCCCCTGTTACTGTTTGTATGCTTGTATCCAATATGACTTTCTGTGGATAAAGTTTTCCTTGAACATCGGACAAATCCATTTTGCACTATGTGCTTCATTAGCTAGTTACATATATAAATGTATACTAATTTGAATTCCAAGGTTTCTTGCAAATTTTTTGTAAACGACGAACAAAATATGCTTGGTTTTTTTTCAAACAGAGCAGAAAAGTGTAAACGACACTTTATTCGAATAGTACAGTAAATCCAGTGATTTGTTCTATTGTTATGGCATGTCTAGTATGTTTATACTCTTATCACAATATCAATAGAAAGCTTACTGTTTTATGATATGGATATAAGGAAACAGGAAGTCATGAGTTATATATAGTTCCTTTTGTCCTTCTGAATAAAACAGGTCAATTTGAATACATTATAAAAGACATATTGTACAAGTGAATATATGAAAATTCAATTGCATTTAACTAAAAACAATACAGCTAGTATGTAAAATAGTGTAAACTTGTAACATGGAATATTTGAGACAGTGAAATTAAAATGTGTTAACATATAAAAATGTTTCTATTTCGTTTCAAGAGAAGCTGACACAATTTTAAAAAAGTTCAAGTAGCTTCTTGTTTCAGATGATACAATCATGGCATTACGCCTACGATATATAAATATTCAATTGAAAAAGGATGGTGTACACGATTTGTTTACAAGATTGGACCTACATCCTTTACAGTTTCCTTGAATTTTAGACATTTATCTATAACTATAGAAATAAAACTCCCTAATGAAAAAATATTATAAAAATACAAACCTTTCCAGAATGATGTCCACTTAAAGAATAAATAATAAAAATGAAGTATTACAGACTTGAAACGCACTGCATCTGGATAACGTCAAATGATGACACTTGATTCATATCTGAATTCAGCGAATATCTAAATTTTGTATACAAGAAGTTCAAAACATCTGAGAACAAATATTCTATGTTGACAAATAATTGATTTTTTTTTATAAACAATATGTTTATGAATATTTTATGTTGATCAAGATTTATCTTCCTTTTATTATTGTTCAATAAAACAAGCTGATTATAAAGCACGTTTAACATCACCTTGATACAGAAAAAAACCTTACTGAACTGTCCTGTTCTCAACTTTTCCCTTTTCTGAAGAGTCATACACATATATGCCAAACAAAACAATATCATAGCATGTGCCGAAGCTAAATAAGTGTTTTACTTCAATATACCCCTCACAACTTACATAGACTATTTCCTCCTAAAACCAATCTTTTACCCCAAATCTAAGTTGAGGAAAACCTTATATTTATTGTACTTATATTCTCTGTCTAATGTTTAATGCAGAGGAGAATATTGTCTATAGTAAATCTATAATGCTATGGTAATTTTTTGTATTCTTGTCTTTCATTTCTGTTAATGTGTCATGTCTACATGTTTTTCTCTCTGTTGAACTATTTGTTTGTTTTTATGGTGATTAAAATTATAACACAATGTTGACTGCTGTACCCTTATTTGTTATATTGTAACCTATTATATCTGTTTGATGTGTTCACACATTAATGTCAATGTTATGGAATTTTGTGCGACTATGATATCTTACAAGTGAAAGGTTGAACTAGCTATAAAACCAAGTTTAATCAACCATTTTCCACGTAAGGAAATGCCTACATCAAGTCAAATATGTGACAGCCATTTGATGAGTCTGGTCTTTTGATTTTATAATTGATTATGGACTTTTTGATTTTTTACCTGGAGTAAAACTGGGTTTGGCTGACAAAGACCTTGAGCATGTTACATTCATAAGTTCTTTTTCTGGTATAAAATGTAAATCATAAAAATACTGAACTCTGAGGAAAATTCAAACGGAAAGTCACTGATCACATGGCAAAATCAAATGCCAAAACACACCAAACAGATGGACACCAACTGTCATATTCCTGACTTGGTACAGGCATTTTCAAATGTAGAAAATGGTGGATGTTCTCCAAGTACATATGAAACACTCAGAAACGTGTCCAACCCTAAAACGAATCATTATGACGACAATGAAATGCAAAACATTTCCAGTTGCCAAAAAACACCAAAACATATTCTTTTTAAGCACACCCATTCGTGTCCGTTTGAAACATAAACACAAAAAAACCCTCAATAATGTCCAGTCCCCAAATCGTGTTTATATGAGACCAGAACGTCTTCCTTTTATGAACGTTAATCGTGTCCATATTAAAAACACCAAATGTGTCCACTGTTTTTAAATATTGATTCGTAATCACATATGATGTTGGAAAAAAATTCAGTCGATATTAAAGGAACAATAGTATTGTTTTGTTGTTGTAAAATGGGACAGTAATTCTTTGACAGCACAGACACCAGTTCTGTAGGAACCAGTACATTCGATACCCTAATTTATTATTAAGATAGTAAGTGACCACCTGAGTATACTAGCACAAAATTATTCACTTAGTAAACTAAGAATTTAACTGTACAAAACTAATTAATTGCAATGTTTATGTTCACTCTAAGTATACATGCCCTCTATGCTACCGAGCATTACACAATCAACAATAGGTAATTGATATGTTGCAAGTACACTTGCAATCATGCTTAATATTAACAACCTGCTTTGAACAAACTTATGCTAAAATGACCACTTAATCAATATCTGAAGCACGGGAATATATAAAAAAAGAAGATGCGGTGTGATTGCTAATGTGACAATTAATCACAAGAGATCAAAATGACACAGAAATTAACAAATATAGTTCACCGAAGCACAGGGAGAATGTTTTTATTTTTTTAGAATGTAGTGTAGAGTCAAGAATTTGAAGCAATGATGAATATATTTATGAAAAATAATAAAACCACTGCAAGTAAAAATAATTTATTATTGTGCCAATCTTTTTCTTCTATTGTGTCTTTATTTGAAAGTAGAAGGCAGTGATGTCATCTTTCACTGTACATCGTGTACTAACTCTTTTAAATTTGGTTATACTCATCACTACACCCTTCCCCAGTTGTCTTTGCGTGAAAGCGTGTCTTGTCTTACTCAGAATCATGGATTTAAATTCCGATGTTTGCCATCGTTTCCCCATTATTTAAAATGGTATTAACGTTGTTCAAGTAACCGAGAATATGTTATTGATTTAAATTTTGAGACGTTCCATTTTATTGGGAAGGGGGAGGTGGAATGAGAGGAGTACAGATAAAATTCGACAAAAATATTTTTTGCGGGTTTTGATTGAGTATATACGGTTATCCTCAATTAAGACCCCGAATTTTTATTAATATAATATGTACTCTGACAAGGCCATTTAAATATCATGTGAAGTAAATTGAATTAGCGTTTCTTTGCACAATAATACCTTTATATACCAACAAATTTTACCGTTTTGAACTAGATTCAAATACGGAGGCTTTATCTCGGTTGAGTGTATTATATTTACATATAAGACATTATGAAAAATTAAAAAAAAATAATAAGTAAAGAGGTCTTCGAGCATTTTGACTTCATGTTAAGGAAAAGATAATAAATAGAGGATATCCAGTTGCGTTTATGTGAATAGTGATATCACCACTGTGAAGTTGAGGAAGATGGACAGTGTCTATGTCAAATATGTACGCCATAGAGTGGCTGAATTTGGGTAATATTATCCTCGTTGTAAGTTCCTTGCTTGATAATTGTCTTATTGATAATCATATTACATCATATTACATCGACAATTTATTTTGATTTTCAATTTATACATGTGACGCTAGAATTTACATTGGGGTTATTGCAAAGACAATAACTGTCTATTGATAAATATTGAAAGTCAAAAATAGTTTAAAGACATGTAAAGTTTTTTCGTTTAGTTGTTTCACTTGTGTTCATGTCGGGAACTATTTATAGCTGACAATACATTATCGATATTCTCATTATTGAAGGACGTTTGGTTACCTATGTTTGTCTACATATTCTTCATCTTGAATCTAGTGTATAGTTGTCTGATTGCCAATCAAACCACATCTTATTATTTTTAGAAAGACAAAAAGTACATAGGAGTACTGAATAAACTTTAAAATTAACGATGGAGATGAGATAAGATCTTTAAATCTCCTACATTTAGTTCATAAACATGTAGCATGTAATAAATGTAAATGCAATTATGAGTGTGTGCTTGTATATAAAGTTTAAAACTAACAAAAGTATTGTATTGTTATGATAAGCTGACTTTATAATAACAATTATACAAAAGATCCACAAAAGATCATCATCATAAGACTTATATCTTGAGCTCGTTAAACGAGTTTTAAATATGATCGGATAAACCATCAGATGAATTCAAAATTCGTGATAACATAAATATTAAACTCTTACAAAACCATCGCTTATTGTACAGGCTTCATAATACAGTATTAAGTACAAAAGAAGTCTTATTCTGATCAAGAATGACGCGACAGAAAAGTAATATAAACATGATAAAAGAGTTACACTAGCGTTCGGTTCACATTTTTATGCAACATAATTGTGTAGGTTTACTGCTTTTTATATATATATATATGTTCTCTTAACAATACATATAAGCATTTTCCTTCCAAATTTGGACTTTTACTACTTACAGAAGTAGTCCATATAGGAAACATACTAATCGAAATTTCGTCACACAGTTGTAACAGTTAGCAACACGATGGGTGCCACATGTGAAGCAGGATCTGCTTATCCTTAGAGATCATCCCTAGTTTTTGGTGGGGGTCGTGTTGCTTATTCTCTAGTTTTATATGTTGTGACATGCGTACTAATGTTTGTCTGTTTGTCTTTTTCATTATTAGCCATGGCGTTGTAAGTTTATTTTCGATTTATGAGTTTGACTGTCCCTCTGGTATCTTTCGTCCCTCTTTTAAAAAGATAGATTTCTGAATTAGAGTTAACCATTTGGTGAAATGATCTTTAAATACAGTAAAAGTCTTGTTGTCATTGAAAAAGAAGCATTTAGCTTCAACTAGTTCTTCAAGTTTGTATTTAATTTGACCTTTTAACTGTTGTGATTCGAGAGCCACTGATGAGTCTTATATAGACGAAACTCGTATCTAGCGTACAAAATTGTAAACCTGCTATTTTTGTAAACCTGCCGTTAAAGTACGGGCTGGTATTTTTTTACGGAAATTATGCATTCAACTAGCGTTTAATGTACTTTAAATGACTAAGCAAGGGTGATAAGGGTAACTTTTAGATTTTCGGAAATAAATAAATTAAATAATCTGTAGATAGAAGTACAATTATTTTGGATTAACGTAGAGATCACAAACAGATTGAATAATCAATGTTCTGTTTACTAACGTGATACCTATGTGAAAACACCATAACCCAATTTGTTCACATAACCTCTGCCAGAAAGATATAACTGAACAATGAACTTATTTCGGATTCCATCCACTCTGCAACTTTGTCACTTTCAACATTTCGAAACCATTCAAATTAAACTATTTCGGATTCCATCCACTCTGCAACTTTGTCACTTTCAACATTTCGAAACTATTCAAATTAAACGGCTCCTCTTTTAAAATTTCAGCGGTCATGTCCATGAAAAAATCACCATTAATTTGGTTCTCACAACATATTTCAGCAAATTTATAAAGCTTAAAATTTTTAAGCAGAATTCCAAGCTGAATTATCGTAATGGATCTTATATCACTCTTTGATGTACTCTCTGATATTTTTTCAGATTTATTAATGTTGGTTTCCAATTTTACATTTGCTCCTTCACCAGCCTTGAGCTGCTCTGTACTCGCTATATAAGTATTATATTTAGACTGATGATCTTTTTGTAAAATAGGAGGATTAAGGTATGTTCGTTCTGGTATCGGCGGTATTTTCTCTATATCTAATTTAACATCTACATACTCCCCAGAGGAGCGACCGGATGTGGTATCGCTATCATCGATGGAATTTTTAGAGAAGTCATCTTGAGTAGATAATCTTCGTATACGTCTCTGTTTATTTTGCTTTGGTGGTGTGTTGTTATGTTCTGAAATATGTTGGATGTTGGCTGTTTTCTCTATATCCAATCTAACGCCTACATATTCTCCAGAGGAGCAATTGGACGTGATATCGCTATCATCGGTGGAATTTTTAAAGAAGTCATATTGAGTAGATAATCTTCGTATACGTCTCGGTTTAGTTTTCTTTGGCAGTGTTTTGTTACCTTCTGAAATATGTTGGATGTTGGATGTTTTACTTTTTCCGACCGCTAGCGTTGACACACAGGATTCTAAATCACTATCGGAAAATCCTGAGTCCTGATCTGGAAAAAATATTGTTGTTATTTATATTTTACATAAAAAAGATAGTATGTTGTAAGAAAGATAATTTTGAAGTAGCATGGAAATGTTAACCGATCATTTTTTCTTTCTATATTTTTAATGTTTGTCCGAAATTGTTTCTTAAGGATGTACACCTCTGAGGAGCCAAAAATTTCTAGAATTAAACTTTTTTCTTAACCTGATTTTTGGGTTTATAAGACTGTAACAAAATAATTGGCGAAGAAAAAATCATATGGTGGTGCACTTCTTTTTTTGCTACGGCCCTTTGAACATGGCCAATTTTGATGATTTTCCCATTTTTCATCGATTTTTACCTATTTTTGGGCTATTATCATGAAAAAAATCACAGTTCCACAATTAAACTTTTTCTCATACTTTCTATAAAGATAAAGTGGACCAATCTGAATATATTTTACTTACAAAAACTATAGGTAGGTGTTAATATAAGAAAGTTTAATCATATTTTGACGCTTTTTTGTGTAAAATTTACCATGCTGTCAATTTTGTATTTTTGTGATTTTTCTCAGTTTTAAGAACAAAATGCATATTATTTCATTTTTTTTGTTAAAAATGAATGAAAAAAGACATATCTTAGAAAATTGAAAAAAACAAAATAATATATGATGTTCATGATTCTTGTAAAATCATTTGTTTGTAACCCTTACCCATTTTCTTAAAATTTGGGCTTAAAATACTGACTAGATTGGTCGTAAAATTTGAAAACTGGAATACGCAAAAACCATTCAATGTAAATACATAATTTTTTCACAGGTTTATGTTTGCTTATAATCTTTTTAAAATTTATTGATATTTCCCAATTCCATCACATGTTTTGGAAATAATTCAAGAACGAGATTTCAACGAGACTGAAAAGTCAGAAGAATACATGTGTTAAGTAAAAATGAAAATTCAATACATTAACATGTATTAAATTTTCATTTTTACTTAACACATGTATTCTTCTGACTTTTCTTCTGAACACACCCACTTTTCCCTATGATATATTATAAAATACTTTTCCTATACTTTATGACAAAGTTAAATACTGATAATCAGTTCTTTAAAAGTTTGAAAAGCTAGTTTGAATACAGGACAACAATAAAGTTGTACAACACCTTTTTGAGTTAATATAAGTGGAGCTTTACTGCATTTAATGGAGAATAATGTATTAGGTCATTCTGAAGAACTTTCTCGTAGAGTCTTTTAGGCTGATACCTACACCAATCCTTTTGCCTGTCTATGTTTTCTTTATACCCTTTAAAATTGGTTTCATGTGGAGTTAAATTTAGAAAGAAAGATGCAGTATTATTAAATCGTGATGACAGATCTTACCTTTATACTCCAGTCGACCTGCTTTAGATCTGGATACTGTGCTATGTCTACCAAGTACAGAAAATACCATTTGGTTATCTTGAATTTTTTCAAATAAAAATATTGTAGAAAACGTATCGCTAAACTGACTGTTGTCTATACGTGTTCGGATTTTCACTTCTCTTAGATCAGTAAATACACAACATTTAACGTGATGTCGAAGTTCTAGTCCTGATACCAGAGGGCCATCTTTGAGTTCGGTTGTGAACAATAGAAAATAGTTTGTTGTAACTGACTGCAAATTGAGTTCTTTAGAACATATACACGATTTACCTAATCTATAAAGACTTTTGTCAATTATTTTCACTTGTCTTGGTAGAGGAAAATTATCTATCAAATCGCCTGGTGTGTAATGATTTGGGTCCTGATGGCCCTGGAAGGTATATGTATTTTCAAGCGGTATATGAACTTTATAGTTTTCACGGTTACTAAGCACAATGATTGATGTTTGTGGTGTTTTCCTCACATTTGTGCTAGTCCTTAATTCTAGTTTCTCTCCACTCTTTACTTTGACACAATCATTTCCATCAAATGCAAAAAGATCATTACTACAGGAAAAAAAGCGAGGACGTTTACAGCACAACTTGTCAAACGAGTGAAATGTTTCCCCATTACAATGAATGTCAGCAAAGGATTCCTGATTTCCAGGGTTTAAATATATTTTATCGAATATGTCGGTAGTTTTCTTACTGCACCCAACATTGACATTTAAATATTCTCCATCGTCAACACAAACTACTAGTTTATCACAAAGTAAAACACAGATTTCTGTTCCAGCAGGGACTGGTTCTCCTGTCACTGTATTTATGCTAATATCCAGTATAATTTTCTGTGGATAAAGCTTTTCTTGAACATCTGACAAATCCATTATTTGCTTTCACAGCTCGTATTATATATTTATATAGACAGTTGTTCAAATTCCAATTTCACTTGAATACTCGCAGTTTAAATTGTGTTGTAGAACATAAAATATATGTATAAAGAACTCTTATTTATAGTATGATAAATCCAGAGATTTTTACTATTGTGATGTCTTTGTTATTCAGTTTTAACATTTATCACATTATCTTTTGAAAGTGCATTGTTTATAATATGGGTATATGAAAACAGTAAGTCATTAGTTATTTTTAGCTCATTTTGTCTTTTAAATAAAAACAGGTCAATTTGAATAAATCATAAGTGGATAAGTAGTTTTGTAATTAAGATTGAATTTAACTGTAAAACAGTATAGCTATTAAAATAGTAAATTTTGGTAACAAGCAACAATTAAACGAGTAAAATAATTGGATTGTACGTGTTATTAAATGTAAAATTTGTATTTAATTTCAGGAGTAGCTTTCACTGGTTTGTTTGCAATTTTCCTGAAAGTTACAAGTAGCCACTTGTAAATCAAGATAAAATCACGGAACTAAACTTATGAATCATAAATATCAATTGAAAAAAAGGATTGTGTATACGAAAAAAAAAATCACACTGATGGACTTCCATCGTTTACAGTTTATTTGAACTTTTGAAATAAAACACCATAATTGAATCTACATGATTGAAATACAAACTTGTCCAGCAAAAAGTTCAGTAAAATAAAACACCATCTTAAAGCAGATAGATATTATGCAACCAACACAACACATAGTACAACGATAATTGAAGAAAAGCACTACATGCATGTAATGCACTGCAATTGTACCGCATTGGTTTTTGCATTGGCTGCAATTTAATTCTCATGCTTCAGTTAAATAATTGAACTGTTGCACGGACCTTTATTGTCCAAAATAATTGTGCAGTTAATTTTCAATTTGAATGACCCTGACATAAGAATATCCTCCCATGTGGTTCAAACCTAATGTGTATCTGCTGTTTATGTCCTAATTATATTGATAGCTGTTAGTTCGAGGATTTTTTTATATAGATAATAGATATAAGAAGATGGGTATGAGTGCCAATAAGCAACTCTTAATCCCATTCACAATTTATAAATGTAAACCATTATAGGTCAAATTACGGTCTTCAACACGGAGCCTTGGCTCACACCGAACAGCAAGCTATAGAGGGATCAAAAAATTACCAGCGAAAAACAATTCAAACGGGATAACCAACGGTATGATCTATATAAAACAAGAGATAAAGAACACTTATGAACCACATCAACAAAAGACAACTTCTGAACATCAGATTCCTGACTAAGGACAGGTGCATTTTGAGTTTTTTCTTATTGTATAATACACTGAGGGTTCTCAGAATTGATCAAATGAAAGACCGTCCGTAGGATGGTCTTTCTTTTTGCAATCCTGATACCTCGAGGTCGTTTTTGTATTAGTTCAATGTTTCATTTGTTCCGTTGTTTTACTTTTATACTTGATATGTTTCCCTCAGTTTTGGTTTCTGACCCGGATCGTCTTCATTTCAATCGATGTATGACCATTGAACATCCGTATACTACTATTGCCTTTATACGACAAGAGAAACCTTTAAAAATGCATTATCTGACCTAAATACGGTCCAAATATTATTTCCTATATCTAATAATAAATTGATACGGTGTATGAACATTACAAGTGACTTTGTAAGTAATATATTCTCAACTTAGTTTATGAAAGTTGATGCTATGTTTATTTTTCTTATTTTCGTGACATTTTCATCAAGAAAAAGTAGATAACTTTTTATCAATTTTCTAACGTCCTTTTCAGAATTACTTTTTTTCACTTTAAAATTGCAATACATTTTCATTTTGAAAACAGAGATGTTATTCAGAATTAAATATTTTACTCGCCCCCTCCGAATCCCATCCCTATCATAATGTATGTGGATGTTGTAGGAATTAAAATATTAGGTCATTTGAACATTGAAGGAGTAAAAGGTATAGGCATATACAGATGTAACCATTTCAGAACTGACACAAATAGTGCACGATCGGGATACATGTACATATGACACGAACAAAGAATATCCATAGATCAATGTGTGATTTCCAATACAGTGTGACTCATTAAGATTGATAATTTCTACACACGAATGTTTTTTAGTTTAGTTTTAATATATTTATTTATACTGGATCGGGATACAAGTTTTGCAACATATATTAATCCCTTTCGACTTTGCAGGTACGAGTGCTGCCTTGTAGCGGCATTATCCTGCTTCGAAATCTACAAGGGTCTTGAACGTGCAAGAGATATGGCTCTCTTAAGCCTGACTTCTTTTAAAAGTGTTATGGATAGTTTTGAGTTATCAAATTTATCTCAGATATTGTCCCTTTATTGTAACGATTCATAACAGATACATTCACATTATTTGTTTCGAAGGTTATAGAATGTGTATCCTCGTGGATTTTATGTAATTTAATCTGAAAAAAACGGAGGAGAGGTTTGTTTATGCCTGAATCCACAGCACATGATATCTATTAGACAAATTAAATGATTTTGCATTTTAATCATGAAAAATAAGACCTTACAAAGGTAATTATTTTATGCGTTGAAGCAAATTGAAATTAAACTTGATATCACCAGGGTTGATTCTCCAAACGAAAGACCCGTCGTTCTGAAATAAAATAACTCCGCTTAAATATATAAATTTTGATAACATAACACAGATACATGAGTCATGTTTTTTGAATAATTTCAAAAGTTTCTTAATTTTTATCGGACATTCCGGATTGGTGAAAAAAGATGCTTGAATTTACACGAGCTTTTCGTTTGTATAATGGTATTCATTGCATATTGGTCTAAAGGAGGTCATTGTGTATTAATCTAAGGGGTTTCATTGAAATCAAGTCTGAGGGATACCATTGTATACAAGTTTAAGGGATCTTATTGTATTCACGTCTAAGGGATCTCATTGTATACAAGTCTTAGGGATATCATGTATACAGATCCAAGGAATGTCGTTGTGTATAAATCTAAGGAAAGTCATTGTATACAGGCCTAAGGGATGTCTTTGATTATAAGTCAAAGGGATGTTATTGTATACAAGTCTGAGGGATGTCATTGTATACAGGTCTATTGGATGTCATTGTATACAGATCCAAGGAATGTCGATGTATATAAATCTAAGGGAAGTCATTGTATACAGGCGTAAGGGATGTCATTGTTTATAAGTCAAAGGGATGTTATTGTATACAAGTCTAAGGGATGTCATTGTATACAGGTCTAAGGAAAGTGATTGTATACACGTCTAGGGGATTTCATTGTATACAAGTCTATTGGATGTCATTGTATAAAGATCAAAGGAATGTCGATCTATATAAATCTAAGGGAAGTCATTGTATACAGGCCTAAGGGATGTCATTGTTTATAAGTCAAAGGGATGTTATTGTATATAAGTCTAAGGGATGTAATAGTATACAGGTCTAAGGAAAGTGATTGTATGCACGTCTAAGTGATGTCATTGTATACAAGTGTATTTGATGTCATTGTATACAGATTCAAGGAATGTCGTTGTATATAAATATAAGATATATCATTGTTAACAAGTCTTATGGATGTCATTGAATACACGTCTAAGGGATGTCATTGTATTCAGGCCTAAGGCCAATCATTGTATACAAGTTTAAGGGAAGTCATTGTATGCAGGTCTAAGGAATGTCATTGTATACAGGTTTAATGAATAACATTGTGTACAGGTCTAATGGATGTCTTTGTATACAGGTCCAAGGAATGTCATTGTATACAGGTCTAAGGAAAGCCATTGTATACAAGTCAAGGGGATGTCATTGTGTACAATTCTAGGAATGTCATTGTTTACAAGTTTAAGGAAAGTCACTATCTACAGATTCAAGGAATGTCGTTGTATATAAATCTAAGGAATGTCATTGTAAACAGGTCTTATGGATGTCATAGTATACAAGTTTAAGGGATGTCATTGTAAACAGGTCTAAGGAATATCATTTTATAGACGTCTCAGGGATGTCATTGTATACAAGTCTAAGGAAAGTCATTGTATACAAGTCTAAGGAAAGTCATTGTATACAAGTCTATCGGATGTCATTGTGTATAAATCTAAGGGATGTCATTGTATACAAGTTTAAGGGATGTCATTGTATACAAATCTGAGGGATGCCATTGTATACAAGTCAAATGGATGTTATTGAAACATGTCTACGGGATATCATTAAGACAAGTCTAAGGGATGGAATTTCATTCCACACAAGTTTACAAGGAAGGTCCCTGATCAAATGACAAAATCTAAAGCTAAAACATATCAAACCACTAGATAACTGTGATAATACTGACTTGGTACAGTCAGGTTCTTGAGAAGAAAATTGTGGCTTAAACCTGGTCTTATAGCTAGCTTAACCTCTCACTTGTATGACAGTTGCATAAAATACCATTATATTGACATCGATGTGTTAAATTCATCCTTTTGTTAGATTTACAGACGCCATCACGAGTTGGTTGAGCATTATGAATTATCAGTTTCTCAGATGATAACGGATATGTTACTTATAACGTAAATCCCATACCCTTTTCCCAAATATGACCTAAAAAGACTAATTACCTGGTTTTTAATGTTTTCTAAAAGACAAAAAGAACTAGCACCTTGCGAAATTCTTTAATTTTACTTTCCGATATATTGATGATGTTCTATCATTGAATAACCCATATTTCAGCCAATACTTACATCTCATATATCCCAGCGAACTTGAAATTAAAGATACTACTGATTCTAGAAGGACTGCTTCATACCTTGATCTTTTCCTCAATATTGACGCAGATGGACGACTTCACACGAATATCTATGATAAACGGGACGATTTCAACTTCCCAATTATCAATTTCCCATTTCTCAGCAGTAACATACACTCTGCCCCTTCGTATGGTGATTACATATCACAATTGATACGTTATTCTCGTGCATGTTCACACTATACGGACTTCATATACAGAAGTGTGCTCCTTACACAGAAACTGCTTCAACAAAGTTATGAGGAGGACAGATTAAAATTGACACTCTGTAAATTTTATGGACACCATCACGAATTAGTTGATCCATACGATGTGTCTTTGACCAAACTAGCTAAGGACATTTATACCACATGGTAGATAGTGGTTTGTCATTACGTCGTCTAATATTTTAATTACCGAACGTGACTTATTCCCGATTGTGACTGTTTCGCTGAGTGTGAATTTGCATTACTATAAGACGTGTTACGGTAGTTATCTATCCCAAATTCATGTATTTATGTTATGTTATATTTGTTATATTTGTAATTTTCATCGGAGTTTGTCAAATTAGTTGACGTCTTTTCTATTATATTCATGTGTTATGGTAAAGAAAATTAATCACCACCTTCATTTATTAGTTTTGATTTTGTTCAACGTAATCTGTACGATATCACGGCCGACACTCGGCTAACCGAGAGATTGATCGGTTAATCTATATTGAGTATGCGGCTATATCGGCGGTCTGTTAATCGAGTTGGCTTAAGTCTGTTAATCAGGTGTTATCGAGAAAATCATTGAAAGTTCAGTATGTTTCATTGTATAACTTTCTAAATATATTTACATCATAAAAATTATTCATGTCTAACAAAACAATTTACAATGTACTGAATTCAGTGGTGTAATTATTATTTTTCTAGCTTCTAAGTACGGTCTATAAAAAGGCGGGTTACTCATCAATAAATTTATACAGATTTTACACACATAAAATGTACACAAAATGACACATTGGTTAAATTTACTTGCATTCAATATTTTAAACATCGAAAAAAGAAAGGCATTATGTTTGTTAACCATATTGATATCATTGTGTGAAAAATCTACACGAAAATTTGTATTTTGGGGACATAAATCAATCTTTATTTAAAACCTGGTCTGTTAATGGGTCGGATGTATAAAACCCGGTCTGCTAATTTGTTTGTTAAAGAATTATGAATGGCAATAAAAATATAATTTTATTGCTATATGGAGGTGTTATCGGATCAAATGGGTAAGCTCAAGACGAGCGGCTAAAACGAAAACAACACATGAGCTATAAAACGTAACATATACGGATATATATTAATTTCCTCCAACAATGATCGTATATATCATGTTGATTCTGTTTAATTGTCATGAATGACACAAATTTGTCATCTACATTGGTAACCAGTTATTGTATATAAATCAGAGATAAACATCGTAATGTAACTAAACATCAGTAAGTAAAATATATTGGGATGACAAAATATGAAAAAATAAAGAAAGAATAATGAGTAAGATAAATAAAATGTAGAAAAAAATTACATAACAATTTAAAGAATACAGAAATAAACAATACCCCCAATTCGGACTCTCATGGTATACACGAGAATCTGGAGGGAAACGCAGAATATAGAATAATAGATAAGGACAGTAGAGAGTGATACATTGCTAAAAACCAGAAAAAAATAATGAACAAATGAAACACCGATGGCTGTTGATACAGTAACGGATTGCGATGTACTTATATTGGTGACAAGTTCTAGAAGTTTACATGCGGACAACTATGGTGGCAGGTTAATGCCATTTTGCGTTTTGGCGCTTTATCGTTTTGGCCTTTCATATTCTATATGGCGAAAACGCGAAATTGTGAATTCGAAAACGCGAAAACGCCAAACCGATTTCGCGTTTTCGACTTCGCGATTTTGCCTTTTTGCGATTTCGCATTTTCGCGTGTTCGACCTATAGAATATGAAGGATGAAACCGGGATAACGCGAAAACGCGAAAACGCGAATGGACTTCACCGGCCACCATAGACAACTGTAGTTTTCCTCTGCACTTACGAAGAAAGGAACTAAACGTAATAAAATGAATTGAAACTTGAAATAACCAAATGTAGCTGCATTCGCTCCTTTCCGTTTACTTCTTTAGAATGATTTGTAAACAACATATGATTAAGTAATAGAAAAAAAGAACCAATTGGACGATACTGACGAATTAGGGTTTAACGTCCAGTGACAAATATCATGTTCATATCAGAACGAGAATACGTTATAAGTACCCTGTGTTGTATTAGAAAGACACTTTCAGTCGGAATTGAGAACGTGCTACTTCGAACAGACACAAAAATTAAGGCTGATTGAAAACGTCAATAAAAAATTCATGCATATTCCAGTGGCCAATCCATATCACGCTATATTGAAGTGATACATCCTTCAATAAAATGCAAAGAAAGTCAAAATAAAAATGCTCTTTATAGGATACTGTTGCACCGTATTGTCATTTTTGTTTATTCAGTAACATCTCATTCTTAAATTTTTCAAGGGGAAAATATAAAGGTAGCAAAATTATCGTCGTGGCTAAATAACTCTTAACTGACACAATTTCAATTGTCCAACCCATTAACAGACTTTATTCCCATAATTTTCACTAAAACGTGGTATTATTCACGTTATTTTACAATTATGAAATATTTTACCAATGTCAATTTATTTTTTAGAACCACAGTACTATTTTTTGCGCGACGCCTTTTAGTTTTACTGAAAACTGCACATACTAAGAAATGTTTTTACAAGTGCAAAATGTTCTATGATAGATATCATTTTGTCAGACACTTTTCTTTTTTTGATTTGGTTTTTATAACATGCCAAAAATCTGTATATTTAATAGAGTTTAACATTAAATTAAGCGTTTTACTCTTAACAGACGTATAACCAACCCGATTAACAGACCAATTGCCCATATAGACGCATACTATATATTTATTAACCGACCAATCTCTCGGTTAGCCGAGTGTCGGCCGTGGATATTTTATGATTGTAGTTTAAAACAAACCGGTTATATATACAATAATATAGTTAATTGTTATTAATTAGTATTGCAATGTGCATTGTGTTTAAATGTAATATCAGTATTTAGTTCTATTATAATTTTAAATCAATCCTATTTCTATCTTATTTTTGAGATATAGTTTTTCAAATGTGACGTCATTTTCGTGCTGTTTCAGAAATTCAAAATTCAAAGGTCTGCGTGACGTAATTTTTGTGCTATTTTACTACTTCCTATGTGACGTCATTTTATGAATTTTTGCGTTGAGGCCTGGACCAAGTCGGATGTGTCTATTTTCTGTGTTGGTCTTCAATGTATTATGTATTCGGGTTTTGTTTTCTGTAATTAGTTAAGACGTCAGTTTTATCCTGTAAATCTTTTATATTCATTTGATAAAATTTACTGTTTGCAATAGCATAAATTGTTCAAAATAATAAGGATGTTATTATCACAAGCAGAAAACCCTAGCCGTATTTGGCTCAACTTTTGTTAATTGTTGATCCTCAGAGCTGTACCACTTTGTACCCTTTTTTTTTTTAGACTTTCGAACTTTTATATCTGGGCGTCACTGGTAAGTCTTGTGTGGACGAGGCGCGGTTTTGACGTATTGAATTTTAAACCTGATGCCTTTTATTATCTATTATTCATGTTTTTCTTTGCCTAATACGTTCTCCTATTTATTTGTATTGAAGTCCTGTATTATTATGTTGTTATTTTAATGTTATATTTAACAATGCTATTAAAGTGCGAGGTTTGGCATGCCACAAAAGCAGATTTAACCCACCATTTTTTCTTTAAAAATGTCCTGTACCAAGTCAGGAAAATGGCCATTGTTATAACATAGTTCTTT
The DNA here is from genome assembly GCF_963676685.1 of Mytilus edulis. NCBI lineage: Eukaryota > Metazoa > Mollusca > Bivalvia > Mytilida > Mytilidae > Mytilus > Mytilus edulis. The sequence goes on along the minus strand of NC_092344.1, from coordinate 113,873,279 downwards.
TCAGTGTGTGCAACATTTTTACGTTGTGTTTCCGTACGTTGTGTCGTTTGTTTTCTCCTATATTTTAGTGTGAATTCACATTACTATAAGACGTGTCACGGTACTTTTCTATCCCAAATTCATTTATTTGGTTTTGATGTTATATTGGTTATTCTCATCGGATTTGGTCTAATGCTTAGTCCGTTGCTATGTGTGCTACATTTGAATGTTGTGTCGTTGTTCTCCTCTTATATTTAATGCGTTTCCCTCAGTTTAAGTTTGTTTTCCCCGATTTTGTTTTTTGTCCATAGATTTACGATTTTTGAACATCGGTATACTACTGTTGCCTTATTTTTTAATAACATGAAAAACAAGACGGAAGCCACATATGGAGAATGATCTGCTTACCCTTCCGGAGCACATGAGATCACCCCCAGATTTTTGTGGCTTTGTTTTGCTCAGTCTTGAGTTTTCTATGTAGCTGTTTGTGTACTATTTTTTCTCTTTTTCTTGTTTAACCATGGCTTCGTCTGTTTGTTTTCGACATATGAGTTTGATGCCATTGTTTACTAATCTGTGTCATGTCATTGTAGTGAGGAATGTCTTGAGTTTTATAAGTATCTTCAGTAGTAATATACAAACTTCACCTGCAAATGGGATATACATTTCCCAACTTATTCGGTATTCAAGAGCTTACAGCTCCTACACAGACTTTATAAAAAGTAAAATCACAAAAATACTGAACTCAGAGGAAAATCAATTCGGAAAGTCCATAATCACATGGCAAAATCAAATTACAAAACGCATCAAAAACGAATGGACAAGAACTGTCATATTCCTGACTTGGTACAGGCATTTTCAAATGTAGAAAATAGTGAATTGAACCTGGTTTTAAAGCTAGCTAAACCTCTCACTTGTATGACAGTCGTATCACATTCCATTATATTGTCACCGATGCATGAACAAAACAAACAGACACAATAGTTAAAAATGTCAAAAATAGGGGTACAGCAGTCAACATTGTGTTATCATCTTAATCACTATAAAAACAACAAATGTAACGAAGAGGCACAAAAAGGCATACATCAAATTAACATCCTCATTTTGATTATATTTTACGATTTATTTGTTTATGTAAAATGCACCCATCAAGGAAGGAGAGTTTTGAGTACTGGTGTAAAATTGCGCGTTTGAAATTCGCACAGGTAGACATGAAATAATTTTGTCGTTCAAAGTATGACGGGATGCATAAATAGAGTCACGCAAACGTCACCAGAGTCTGGGCAGAAAGTTATTGAACCAGGGGTATGTCAAAGAACGTCTCGTCCTTTCTCTAAAAAAAAGTCCATCGGTAGGTACCAAGACCTTGTTGATAAATATTCCTTATCATCTTCACAAATTATACACGATGGTCTTAAAGTATAGATTCTGCAAACGACGTTGTTTAACATCTTAGTAACGTGTTATAGTGTTCTTTTATTTGTCTTGATTAATATATTTACTTTTACTGTTTGGTCTGTTTTTGGTGATATCTATTTGACGTGGCTCTGTACTTATGCATCCAGTTATTGCGTTGTTTGTATTACTTGCATGTTTGCTTATGTGATTTGTCCGTGTCACTTTTTTTGTTTCTTAGATACATATGGCGTGGCACTGTATTTATACATCCCGCCATTGTGTCATTGTTTTACTATGATATTTGTGTTCTTGTCTTTCATATTTGCTAATGCTTTGTCTATATGCCCTTTTGTGTTTCTTTGATACATAATGACGTGGCTCTTCTTTTTTTTTTAAGGAGAAATACAGAATAAGCATATAGACAACGGCAAGAAGGAAACTGTAAACTTCTAATTTACATTCTGCAGAGGATATACCTAAACGAACTATAGACTATATTTTTTTTATACCTTGAACGATAAATCTGTACATTCTGACGTAAAACGCGCGATTATACGTCAGAGTCAATGTTTATCTAACAATTCGGTATCAGTACTTAAAATATTTCAATCCTTTATGGGTGGATGTAACATACATAAATAAAATACAAAAATAACAAATCAATGAATAAGGCTGTTAAACTTGATATATGCCTTTTTGTGCTTCTTTGTTTAATATTTGTTTGTTTTTATTGTGATTAGGATTGTAACATAATGTTGACAGCTGTTCCCCTAATCTTGACTTTTTTACCCATTATGTCTGTTTGTTTTGTTCACGCATCGTTGTCAATATAATGAGAGATTTATCGCTTTAAAACCAGGTTCAATCTACCATTTTCTACATAAGAAATTGCCTGTACCAGGTTAGGAAAATGACAGTTGTTATACATTCGTTTAATGGGTTTGAACTTTTGGTTTTGCCATTTGATTAGGGACTTTCCGTTTTGAATTTTCCTCGGAGTTCAGTATTTTTTGTGATTTTACTTTTTTTTTTACATGCAAAAGGTCAGAAAATTGCATTTAAAATCTATGACTGTAGACCAGCTTTTTGTCTATATAAAACTATTTACGACGCTCATATCAAAACAGTTCTACTGTCATAAAACAAGCTGAGGAACATTGAATATATAAAAGTTGTACATTTATTGTATTTATTATAAAACAAATAATAAAAAGCATGATACCCAGGCCCCAAGTGCCTGTGTTATTATCGTCGTGATAATTAGTTCGTGCAGGTATATGTGGTCAGTTTCCTCCATTACGTGTTACATACAGACGATTTCGGAAGACATTGTTAGAGACTTAAGTTTAAAAGAATTATTTTCTAACCATCTGGTGAAATGATCTTTTAAATCCTGTAAAAATCTGAATTGTAAACAAAATGTAGCATTAAGGGTATAATACTACAAAATGTAGCATTAACTATAGAATTCCATTTTTAATAATAAAGATAATTCTGCATGCAAATAGAGTATGAGAAATGTATATGACTACGAAAAACTATTTGTGTATCTTTTATACTGTAGAAAATAAAACTAAATATTCTGTAAATAGAAGTACACATGTTTAGGACATGTTTAGGACGAATGCAGATATCACACACATATTGAATTATCAATCTTTTTTTTACTGACATAATTTCTAAGTGAACACATGTATACCTCTATGTATTGTTGTCACATAACAAATGTCGGGATGTTATACTTGGGAATATCCTTATACTTATTTTGGTTTCCATCCACCCTGTAATTTTTTCACTTTCAATATATCGAACTTTTTCAAACTAAATGGTTCCTCTAGCAGAATTTCATCATTCATTTCCATGAAAAAATCGCCATCAATTTGTTCTTCACAGCACATTTCAGCAAATTTATTAAGCTTTACACTTTTAAGTAGATTTCCAAGTTCAATCATTGTCATCGATCTAATATCACTCTCTGGATGGCTAATCGCTGATTTATTTTCAGGCTCTTTATTATCTATCTCCGATTTTTTATTTGCTCCATCATCAGTTTTGACTTGCTCTTTAGTCGGTGTATTAGTATCATATTTGGTATGACCATCTTTTTGTTCAGTTGGATGATCAAGGTATTTCCGTTCTGGTAATGGCGGTGTTTTTTCTCCGTCTAATCTAACATCGACATATTCTCCTGAGGAGCGGTCGGATGTGGTATTGTCTTTGTCGATTGGATTCAAGTCCTCCTCTTGAGTAGATAATCTATCGGTAGTACGACATTCGGAATGCGGGAGTCTAGTTTGTTTTAATGGTGTGTTATTACTAGCTGGTAAATGTTGGTTGTTACTGCATGTTTTTCCTTTTTCAATTGTAAGTGTCGACGTACATGATTCTAAGTCAGCATCTGCAAATCCTGAGTCACTAGATGACATCTTATGTGCTCCAGTTTTTTCTTTAGATATGTTCATATCTGAAAAAAAGTGTACCTATTTGTTTTATTTCCAATAATTTGGGATTTCACATTAAAGAATGACACATGTTGAATCTAACTTCAAATTTTATTTTACTTGTGATGCGTTGAAATGATTTTGAATTCGAAATAATGATTTATGAGAAGAAGTATAAACCAGTGAATATAATTCTACACGAAAAGAGTTTCGTAAAATAGCGGTATGCAAAATTAAATCCGAAATAATCTTTACATGATTAACAGCTGAAAAGATTGCATGTAGAAAGCAAATGATAAATGGAAAAGAAGAAGTATGTCAAAAGTCGTTCGAGACTGAGAAGCTAAAACCGTCCTCAATCTACAATATATTTAAAACAGTCTTGTCGGGTCAATAAATCTGCTCTTTTATCCTAAAAAATTGTGTCAGAAGGAATCTGTTAAAAAAATCTCATGATTTTGGTTGAATAACTTTATGAAGATGATGAACATTGGGGATATCACATTTTAAAAATAATAAAGAAATTAATGGAAAAAGGTCCCTATCAACCTACTTCTAGAATAAGAAAAAACTTCATGTCCTTGCCAAGCGATTTCTGTTTGTTCTGGCCGACAACAAAGCAGTCACCAATGGGTGTTAATACTACATGAAAGTTCTTCAAAATGAAAGCACAACTTTTCCGAAATTATGGCCGTGTTCTCCATAGAGAGTCAAATATTAAACAATCAGAGCATTACCGCATGTAAGCTTAAGACCACCTCTGACCATCGAAAGGTTCCTACTATGTTTTGGCTACCTTAACTAAATAAATAAAGGCAACAGTAGTATAACGCGATTCGAAAATCATAATTGGAATGAGATAAAACAAATCCGGCCTCCAAAGTAAAACCGAGGGAAAAAAACATCAACTATAAGAGGAAGGAAAACAACGAAACAACAGAAAAACTGAAGGGAACAAAAAACAAACGACAATGCAACACACAGAGAAACGAACTATAAGATAACAACTGCTATTTTTATGACTTGGAACAGGACATTTTAAGAAAAAATGGTGGGTTCGACCCAGTTGAACATAACACACCCATCAAAAAACATTTCATTCCGGCCTCTGACGAGAGTTCTACACTTATTGATGCGGTTGACATTTTTGTTATCCTCTACACTAAACGTTTTCATAGTCTTATTAAACAAATGCATTCAAATTCAATGAAAGATTATTATTTCCTGTTTTGGAAGATGGCTTCACCATACGGTGTTTGTTCATCCCAACTTAGATATTCGTGTCTTTAGGAACATTATAGATTTCGATGAACGTAATTTGTGTATTCTTGGTAAATAATTAAGTCAAGAATTTAATTATTTTTTCTCATGTCTAGATGATAACGACATGCTCCCAAATCATGTTAGGTAAAAGATTCTGCAGTTTTACATTTACAGGTAAAACATTAGAATTGATGTAAATTTTTAAAAACATTTAAAAAAAAACTTATAATAAATATCATTCGTTTTGTCTAAGGCTCATCAGTGACGCTCGAATAAAAAAGAGCTTTGAGATTTGTATAGTGATCAAATATATAAAGAAGTCGACAGTGTTTTGTCTATTAGCATATCCCTGAAAGACAGTCGAACAATATTGTTAAGATATTGTGTCAAACGAAATATAAATAAAAAAGGAGAAAACCCCCGCTGCATTTAACATGTTTAAAGATATGTAACAATTTTTTATTTATTTAGTGAAATATTTTAATCAATTAGGTACTAGGTTAACTCTTAATATTGCGTCTAACGTATATTTCCATGTGTAATGAATTGTGAATTAGTTGAAGATTAGATAATGGTCGATTGTGTATTATTTGAATAATGCAGGAAGTAATAACAATTTATTTGACTAAATGCAAATTAGGTCAAATCCTTATCTAGTTATAGTATATTTTTAATAAGTGTGATTACTTAAAGAGTTTCCGTTTTTAAGTCCATTCTAAAATATCATATAATTTTTTCCCTTCGTATTATCTAGCCATTTGACTTACTTTGTAAGTACAAAGGCGTAAATAGATGTTTTAACGAAATTGAAAACATGGTTATCAAAAAAGGGATAGCAAACAAAATTATATAAGTTGATCACATATCATTTTAGAATACGTATATATGTTACAGGGAATTTGTGAAATCAGGGATTTTGTAAAATCACTGAAATTTCAGGGAATTTGTAAAATCACTGAACTGATTAGTGATTTTATAAAATCCCTGATTTTGACTTACTTTGTAAGTACAAAGGCGTAAATAGATGTTTTAACGAAATTGAAAACATGGTTATCAAAAAAGGGATAGCAAACAAAATTATATAAGTTGATCACATATCATTTTAGAATACGTATATATGTTACAGGGAATTTGTGAAATCAGGGATTTTGTAAAATCACTGAAATTTCAGGGAATTTGTAAAATCACTGAACTGATTAGTGATTTTATAAAATCCCTGATTTTGACTAGTGATTTTACAAAATCCCTGAAATAATTAAGATCTATTTTACAGATTCACTGATTAAATTCAGGGAATTTGTAAAATAAATTCAATATTATTTTTTTTAAGTCTTTCTGTGAAAAAAGCCTACTACAGTAACTCTCAATATGTTTGAGGTTTTATTTTAATATCAAGTGAACAGTTTCCATGCACTATACAACTGACATACTGTAGAACGATGGCTCAGGCACAGATGTCTTTAAATCAAGAGCAAACACAAACACAAAAGTTACTTCAAATAATTGAGGGAAAATTAAAGTGCAACATATAGAAGCGGGGAAAATATGATAAAATTTTGGAACATGTTGTCAATGAGCCACAGAAAGAAGAGTTCAAGACAAAACAAGCTCTTACATTGTCTTATCACTACTTTGTTTGTAAGAAAGTGACTTGATTATAGTTTTTTCTGTAATTACTGTATAAAATAAAACCAATTATATCAAATTTTTAAAATCAAATATAAAAAAGGAACATAAGTTGATTGCTGTCATTAGAGAAGAAAAACACATATGTAAGGTATAAGAGATTGAGTGGGTTAGGGTATGTGATCCAGTGGCAAATATTACTTGCATAAAAATTGATAGACAAAAAGCAAATACGTGTTGTATTGTTACATGTATAAATTTACCTACAAAATAATAATGAAATAAGACAACAGAAAATATAGGTAAAAATACTTTGTTTTGTACTTGCTGCTGCATGTTTATAAAGTTCTAACCAAGCAAAAATAAAAAAGTTTTACTTACTTTGGTCAAATATCAGATAAATGTATTCTATCACAAAGTGAGATAACTTTGAATAAGTTTCTTAACTTTCTCAACTCTTTTAATCCAAATAAAGTAAATATTTTATTTAATGTAGGTATGAAGTTCTTCAATTTGGAGATTTGAAAAAATCGTTAAAAGCGGTATTCATCAGATGAAGATTTATGTATGTCTTGAAGACATGTACAGCATAGTTCAGAAAATTCACATATCAATAGGTCATGGTGGTAGGGACAAAATGGTATTAAAAGTACGCAAATGTTTCATTCAAAGCTTTAGAACTTTACAAGAAACTTTGAGAGGAATGCCAACTAAAAAAAACTTAGAGCTGCTACAGTAAAGGTATTGTTGTTAAGTCTATGATAAGCAAAGATGTCAATTTTCCTAGTACAGGTTGATTTGATACAGACATGCATTAAAAAGCAGGCAAATTATGTAACAGTACTTTAGATGTCACCAAAACTTGCCATGCAAAAATAAGTAAATTAACAGTGGTCAAAATATCCGTTTACATGCCTTTTAGTCATTATCATTATACACTAGTTCTAGCTCATATGTTTATTAAACAAATATATTTCAAAATCATTAGTGATCATTAGTCTATTATTATCTTAATAAGAAAAACACATTTCTAATAGCAAGATATACTTAATTGAAATCAGGGATTTTACAAAATCCCTAGCTCTATTTTCAGTGATTTTGTAAAATCCCTAAAATTTCAGGGATTTTACAAAACCACTGAAACTGTTAGTGATTTTACAAAATCACTAATTAGTCCAGTGATTTTACAAAATCACTGATTTTACAAATTCACTGTAACATATACACTAACGAAGAAGAAACCATGAATCTTATTTTAATTTACAAGCCTTTAAAATGATGCAGACAAAATTTCAAACCAAATGATTGAATATGAAAACAAAAAAGATAAATATGTGGTAACGACTTTCATTACATGTTTTGTCATCGACAGAATGCAGAGACTTTTTTGTTACAACTGGATAGTAATATATGTTAATTATGTATAGAAATAACCAACATTGTAAGTCCTAATAAAATAGTAGAAAATATTATCTTACAAAGGACCAACACGTCTATATGGTTCGTTTCTTAACACATTTTATTTTACACTCGAGAAATATTTAATGTTGTTATTGTTTATACTTTATAACCAAAAAAACACAATAAGTTCTTGAATAGTTGTTCTAAAAATCGAGCAAAAAGATAGAACAAATTAATTTGTCAAACACCTATTTAAAGCTGAACTGCAATGACAATTGATGATGGTTTTTTTTTCAAAAGACCTTAATAAGTTCAGCAGAAGTTTTATGATAATGATTATTAATGCTATGATTGTCTATTATTATTCACTGAGTTTACGGTCCTGACTATAAAATAATTGATAATTTCATTCTTTTCTCAAATTTTAAAAGCACTTGCGTGTGAAATTTTCGTCAGACCTTCAAATCGTTGACTGATTTTTCGATTTACCCTCTTGTATTTCGGTATGTTCTAAAATCAGTTTCTTGTTCAGTTAAGTTTTAAAAGTGGGATGATCAATCACTATCTATAACAGTATTGCAATAGCACATAGTCAGAAGGTTAGGCTATAAAAAATCATAGGATTTACCCATATAATGCTGTCGTCCCGCTTTTAATCTTGATACTGGGGTGGAACACTTTCTACCAATCACAGAAAATACCAGTTGGTCACCTTGTACTTTTTCAAACAAAAATACTGTGGAGAACGTCTCGCCAATCTGACTGTTGTCTATACGTCTTCTGAGTTTCACTGCAGTCGGGTCTACTAATTCACAACACTTAACTTGGTGTCGCAGTTCAAATCCTGACACAGGAGGGCCGGTTTTTAATCCGGATGTAAACAATAGAAAATGGTTTGTTGTAACTGTCTGCAAATTGAGTTCGTTAGAACATATATACGGTAATCCCAATCTATTAAGACTTTCGTCAATTATTTTGACTTGCCTTGGAAGAGGAAAGTTTTCTAACAACTCGCGTGGTGTGTAATGATTAGGATCTTCAATGCCCTGGAAGGGATGTTTACAAGCAGATGGTATCTGAATTTCACAGCCATTACGGTTACAAAGCACAACGTTGGATGTTTTCGTGGTTATCCTGACATTGGTGTAAGTCTCTTGTCCACTTTTGGCTATTCCTCCTGAACATGTTTCTATACACTGTATTGTTTTAAATTCGAGTTTCTCGCCACTGTTCACTCTGACAGTACAGTCTTTTTTATCCACGGCAAAAAAATCATTTTTGCAAGAAAAATAGCGAGGATATTCATGACACAACTCGTCTACCGTTTTATAGGTTTCTCCATTGCAATGAATGTCAGCAAATAATTCCTGATTTCCAGGATTTAAATATATTTTTTCATGTTTGTCTGTAGTTTTTGTACTGCCAAGAACATTGACATTTAAATAATCCCCATCACCAGCACAAAGTACCAGTTTTTCGCATAGTAAAACACAAATTTCTGTTCCAGCAGGAACCAGTTCTCCTGTCACGGTGACTATATTACTGTCCAGAATAACGTTCTGTGGACAAAGTTTTCCTTGAACTTCTGATAAATCCATTGTTAAGTGTGCTTCCACGGCTCTTTTTGTCACTCTCTCTACACATATACATATGTATGCATATTTTTATATGTATGATAGTTACTCGAATTCCAAATTTTCGTGCCTAGTGGTTTGAAAACTACGATCAAAATACATATAAAAGGTATGTCGTCATAGACCAGGAAGAATATATATATATATATAACTGTTATCTTAAAGTGCGGTAAATCCAGTGATGTTTTAAGTTGTTATGTCTTGTCTTAAATGTTTGTACATTAATCACAAGATCATAAGAAAACGTACTGTTGTATAATACGTGTAGAAGAAAACAGGAAGTGATGATTCGAGTTATTTTTAGTTTTTTTCGCCCTTTAAAATTGAAGAAGTCTATTTGAAGAACACATAAAAGGTATATCGTACAAGTATATATATGTGCATGGTAGAATGACTAATACTGGTTTAACTATAATCAACAGTTAATATATCTAAAAAGGTATGCACTTGTAAAACATAATGATTTTTTTGAAATTATGTTAATTTGCCTTTTCCTTTCTACATCAAGTGACACTTGTTTGCTTGAACATTTGTTTTAAAGTAAGAAGTAGTAAATTGTTACTTATGATACAATCACGGAACTCAGTTTAAGATTTATAAAGTGTTAATTTAGAAAAGGATAGTATATATAACACAAATTAAAAGAGGATAACAAATATACAAAACTGGAAGGGAAATTCAAATAGGGAAGTCGATTCAAACTGACAAAATCAAATCAAAGGAACGATGAGAAAACAATTGTTATATTTCTGAAATTAGAAAGACATTTTCCAAAGAAAAATGGTGGGCTAAACCTGGTGGAAACTACATCCTTTACCTTTTCTATTAACTTATGATAATTAGTTTTACCTATAGCAGAGTAATACCTTGTACATTATAAATTATAGAAATATAAACCTGTAAAGGAAATACATAAAAAATATCGAAAAGTGGCTAGGAACAAACATAAATATAGTAATCTGACTTATAAATGAATACTTGAAAATTATGTATGGTCAAAAGTAAAATCACAAAAATACTGAACTCAGAGGGAAATCCAATTGGAAAGTCAATAATCACATGGCAAAATCAAATGACAAAACACATCAAAAACGAATGGACAAGAACTGTCATATTCCTGACTTGGTACAGGCATTTTCAAATGTAGAAAATGGTGGATTAAACCTGGTTTTAAAGCGCGAAACCTCTCACTTTGATGACAGTCTCATCAAATTTCGTTATATTTATAATGATGCACGAATTTACAAATTGGAACGTCCAAAACAATTACTTTTAAAAATTGCAATACCATTTCTTAATTGATTGATAGTTATTTATTTTTTTATTTTCAGTAGAAAACTTAAACGTACAATTATGAGCTTTTAGAGAGCTTCTAAATTGATTGTAAGATGATGGGAGGTTTTAAAGAACTTGACTGGATATACAGATCTTGCACGGTCGGTACAACACTATGTATATATTCAAACAGTCAAATATTAAATATCATTATTATTTTTTATTTGTATTATATATTAGTCCAGTCAAACTAAGATTTAACCTCAAACTCATTGCAACAGAAAATGTTTGAGTTCTTATCTATAGCATTGTGTCCTTTATATACACAGAAAAAAGTCCCATAAAATCTAACTTGAGGAAAACTCAAAATCAGCATTTTTAATTTCCTATGGAAATTAATATTGGAAGGGGAGATAAATCTTTCAAAAATGAATCTTTTTCACTTAGTTTTTGGTTGTTTTTCTTGAAATTTATGTAAGGTATGATTTTTTGATGGGGTTGTTAGTTTGTATATGTCTAAATTATATAATCTTCTGCTCATGAAATGTACAAAACCGAAATGTTATGGGTAGTTTTATTTTTTTCATACATTTTTCATTCAAGAAATTGCAAATTTGAAGCTTTGTAACCATTTTGAAAAAATTGTGTGAAAACTTGGTATTGTTTATATCTGTATATTATATTTTTTCAGCAACTTACTTATCTAAAGAAACTTTAAACCACAAAAAGAAGAATACATGCTTAATTATTTTTATTAAATTTGAGATTCATGACCTAGACATGTTGAAAAATTCAATAAATGGTCAACTAATGAATTACGAAATCTAGATTATAGCTTGATAAAATATATGAAAACACCTTTAGAGTTGTTTGTTATACTCTAAAGACCACTAAAAATCAAGAATCAATACATTCTGACGAATAGAAGCGGTAAAGTTATAATTTTGTATCAATTTTAAGTGATATTTCTGCCTTTTTTGCAAGAGTCATCTCCCTTTTCAATGCAAATCTCCATAGCAATTTTAAATGGTTATTTTTTTAGTCTTCCTCAAGTTAGATTTTATGGGACTTTCTTCTGTGCATATTTGGGGAATAATGCTAAAGATTAAAACTTAAAAATCTTCTGTTGCAATTTCTTTCGGGTTAGGGTAAAATTCATGCTAGATTGACTGGACTATATTGGAAAAGATACACCCTAAGCCAGTTTCTAAAATAATAGACGATGAAGAATAACAGTGGCAATCATACCACATCTTTTTATGTTTATATTTACCCTAAAAAGAAACAATTACATTTAATTTGATTTATTGATTGGTGTCTAATGCTACTTTCGGCACATGTGCGATTTTTTGGCAGTCAGTTTCTACTTAAGGTGAAGCGGGAGTGGCCATCTTTCGGCAGGAAAAGAAACTATCCTAATCAATAAAGATTGATGTCGATTTTAAAAACAAAATATACAGTAAAGTATTTAGGTACAAAATATCAATCAGGTATAGTATGTTTTTAACTATTTTTGACATCTTTAGAGTTTAGATTTGCATGAATTGTTCACTAAGGAATTACGATTGATTATGAATGAAAGCAAAATGATTTCTTAAAACGTATTTTTGATAGATTCAAAGAATTTGATATAATAGAATAGTTTATATATATTGTCTTAGTTTATGTTATGTTGTTTGATTATACGCTGAGTATGTTCCTTGCCACTCAGAAGTATTGCACACGAATACTTCACTGGCGCTTGGATGTGTTCATTAATTAATGTGTATATATTTTGTTGCTTTGGAGAAGACATAACTAAATTGAAAAACTTGTGTTTGATCCATTTGTCATTTTTGAACAATAAAATATATTAAAACTAATTAAGTATAAGTGTAAAACGCAATTTAGAAAACAAATAATACATTTGTGATGTTAAAAAAGAGAATGAAGTTGTCACGTTCTTAATTCTAAATCCAAACCTCAGTCTTGACAGGCTAGTGATATAGTTGTTGTCCTACATAGATGACTAGGCCCAAAATTACAAATTGACACGAGTGCTGCATTAGGCAAGTTGTCTAAGTTGTTTATCAACAGTCAGCACTATCCTGTCAACACTGATGTTGTAGGTTTGAACAACGCTGATGATAAGTGTGTTCGACTTCGATCTTAGGACTAGGATTGACAGTCTTCCTGGAAATAGTCGGTGGTTTTCTTTAAATCATATGAACCCCCTTGATACACACAAAAGAGCTGAAAATAGCATTATTTAGCATAAATAATCAATCAATCAATCAACAAGTCTGACTGAAGATGTGGAGGAGTTAAATCAGAAGCAACATCAGTTCGAGTCTCTATATCCATTAGGAAACTATAAATTAATGTAAAAAAGACCAATAGAATATCATAGAGATAGGGTCACCGTCTCTTGCTATGCATGCGTCAAGCGTGATGCAAAACCGCGCGCAATCAAAATGTCACAATCAGGAATGAAACAAAATCGGTAAATTTACAAATCAGACGACTTTTCTGGCATCTAAAGATTAAAGACCGAGAAACGATTCGCTAGTAAATTATAGTAACTAGAATGAACATTATCAAAAAAAAAACCTCATTGAAACAGCTTAACCCAATGACAGTGAGTTTGCAGACGATTTCATCTCACTTAAAATAACGAAAAAACGGTTGGTTTATGATATAGCAAATCTATTCTATAAATTGGCACATAACTAATCACGAATCGAAAAAGGATGTTGTTTTTTATTTATCAAATTGATGCTCAGTTCAGGATTGTGGATTTATATTAACTGTCTGTCATGAAAAACCCACATGAGAAGGTCTTATTTGGTCTGCTAAAAAAAAGAAGAGGAAGAAAAATGATAACTTCGAATCCCAAAAAATTAAAACCATTCTTCCCTTTGAATGCTATGTATCATTTATTGTGACTATATACAAATAAAGATATTTGATATGTTTGATAATGAGACACATATCGACTAGATTTATATAATAAAAAAATATGTAATTCAATTCAAACAACTCATGACATAATTTATAACATAACTTAAGACAATAGTTGCATGGTGAAGGCACTTGTCATAAATAAAGATATTAAAACTATTCAAACTTTTAAAATTTAGTTCCATTACATTAATACTATTTTCAGACATTATAATTTTCTGTGTATATTGAACATTTTTAGAATAATGATGAGGCAATTAGGCTGCTTACACAATTCTAAATTCTGAAAGTGATTTAATTAATAACACAATGTTGACTGTTGTATCCCTATTTTGACATGTTTACCTAGTATGTCTGTTTGTTTTGTTCACACATAATCATTGTGTACAAAAAAGTATCCATGAATTCTTCAAAATTAAAGCTAAACTTGTGATTTCTTATACTAACACCAAGTCTACCGAATCCAAGATTTTCAACCACAAGAGAGTTTTAGAGGCCTTTAAACTCAAAGATGTGAAATCCAAACCGCCGGATTGCTCATATGCATCGTTACAATACAATTATAGTCCAGCTGGTCATGTTACAACTGACAACCTTGGCATCGTCACCAATTAATAAATAAGATAGTTGTTAGCCAAGGGACCAAAATATAGAATTCCACAGTCCATCAACTGGAAAGAGAACTTCAGGTCACTGATGGGTGCTGTTGACGATTATGTTAAAAAAATAAAGCGCAAACAAGACGAACCAGAACTGGACACTTTGTCTGAATGGACCAAAACTATTCGATCATGCATTCAGAAACGCATTCAGAAACTACGATGTTCTACAAGAATCCGGAGGTTGTGGATGTTTTATCCTCTTTGCATGAAAAATATGTTGTTTTTCCAGCAGATAATGCCTCAAATAATATTGTCTTCATATGTGAAAGCCATTATTGGCAATGTCTCACAACAGAGCTTGGAATAAACAACACAACGGGTAATTTTACATATTCCTTAACATCATTTACAAAGGATGAAATTTTACAAAATCACAAATTTGTCCTTCTTTCTTTTGGTATCAACATCAAAGAAAACGAAAAAAATTACCGTCATTATACTGGATATCAAAACTCTGTATAAAGAACGATACATAGGTTGATTGTCGAAATGTTCGACTAAACATCTTTCTAAAGTACGTACTGACTACTTTTCTTTCTACAGTAAAAGATGGCCTTCAAAAAGATTGTGATGAGATATATTCTGTTTGCGGTTTTAACCAGGTGTGGATTCTCAAAAATTCTAAAGATCTACTGCTAATTCTTTAATTTTACTACAGATATTTCCCTGATAACTTGAAATTAAGGATATAACTGATACTAGAAGGACTGATCATACCTTGATCTCTTACACAATATTGACACAGATGAACGACTTCACACTAAAACCTATGACAAACGGGACGATTTCAACTTTCCAACTATAAATTTCTCATTTCTCAGAAGTAACATACCCTCTGTCCCATCGTATGGTGTTTACATATCTCAGTTGGTACGTTTTACTCGTGCATTTACACATTATTCGGAATTCATATACAGGAGTGAGCACCTTATGCAGAAACTGCTCTAACAATGTTATGAGAAGGAAAGATTATAAATGACACTCCGTAAATTGTATGGACACCATCACGATCCATACGATGTGTTCGTGTCTAAACTTACTTAGGAGATTTTTACAACGTCTTAGACTGTTGTTTACCATTTACGCCGTCTGGTCTTTCAAGTACCGAACGTGATCTATTCCCAAATATGACTGTTTTGCTGAGTGTAAACTCGCATTGCTATAAGACGTGTCACGGTATTTGTTTATCCATCATTCATGTATTTAGTTATGATGTTGTACTTTGTAGTTCTGATCGGATATTGTTATATATTTAATATCTAATGTGTTGCACTTCAGTGCTTCTGTTGTTTCGTTATTTTTCTCTTATAGTTGGTGTTTTCCCCTTGGTTTGAGTTTGTAACCCGGAATTGTTTTCTTTTAATTGATTTATTGCTTTATAACAGAGGTATACTGCTATTGCCTTTATTATTCAATATAATGGAATTTTATGTAATTGTCATACAAGTGAGATGTTTAGTTAGCTATAAAGCAAAGTTTAATCCACAATTTTATATATAAGAAAATGCCTGTATCAAGCAATGAATATGAAACTTGTTATCCATTCGTTTGATGTGCTGGAGCTTTTGAGTTTGAACTTTCCGTTTTGAATTTTCGTCGAAACTCTGTACTGTTGTGATTTTCCTTTTTTCTTCTTCATAGGGCTGATTAGTCTCATCGTAATTCCTAAACATAAGAACTCTTTATATACTTTATGTGTCTGAAGCTATTTCTGAATCTACCTTTACCAGGAATGTTTAAACGCTATAATCTGACGCACAAGGATGCAAACGTACAAAAACTTTATAAAATTAGAAGGTTGATTAAGTTAATGGTAAGTTTTATAAAGGTTTTATTTAAATTTTATGAGCTTGTCTTGTGCGATAAACATCTTAGACTTAAAACATTGTAAGATATACCCGGTATATTATTGTCATATTTATACAGATTGCGCACCAGTTACAAGGAATATTATTCATACTGGTAGTTCACCGGGATGTTCAAAATGTTCATATAATTATATGTTCAATATTTCCAATCTTCTCTCGACATAATTTTGTGCTATTTGCATACCTTTTAGAGTCAAAAGTCAATCATTGACTTCTTGAAACATTTAGTAATTTTCTACAAAACACTTTTTGATTGTCTTTTATCTACAGCAGATGATTTGATATTTATTGTTTTTTTGTTTGTTTACCCGTACATCAATCCTGTAATGTAGACGAAACGCGCGTCTGGCGTATGTACAAAATTTAGTCCTGGTATCTATGATGAGTGTCTTTATAATTGTAAAGACTCATTTAAGACTTATGCATTTAATAAAAAATGAAATGACATGTTAATAATTAGGTATGTAAAAATATAGAACGAAATTAAATTGAAGACTTTTCATAACTTCATGATGCATGAACTTTCTTTCATTTATAAATTTCATTTGAGTTGAGTTTGAATTCCTGCACGTCTTATGACGTTCGTCGGTTATTTTCATAATTTATATTTAATAAATTTAGCAAACATTTTAACAAAACAGTTAACAGTATATTACAAGATAATATTCGTTCGTTCTAATTATTAAAAAGATATATATGTATGCAAATCTAAGCAAGTAAAGGTCACCGAAAGTGTTCTAATAAAGGTCAAACATATTCCTTGTAGTCAGCATCTGGTGCAGAAACATTGGTACCGTTAATGTTATTTAAAAAGCCACGACACAAAAAATGAAATGTCAAACAATTCAATTATAGGTAGGTCAATTTTCCTACCGAAGTTCTGTTGTTGTCTTCGGGCCACCAAATAAAAATGGCCGCTTCGGGATATCACAATAGTGTTGAAAGTGGCATGTAAGACCATTCAATCAATCAATCAATCAATTGTACGAAAACAACGGCATGATTTATGACAAAACAATAAACGAAACTTATGTGATAGACAGCCACCAACAACGGGTTTAAAAATGTTTGTGCGAACGCAATGATCCTGCTGTTGCGACAGCAAAACCGATTTTTTTTTATTTTTCATAAAAGAAAATGTGTATCCCATGGTCAAACAACATAATATTTTGCCATTTTCCTGCTTGATAAATTTCCCCAAATATATTCACTCGGTTTTCATACAAATGTTTTTCATTGGCTATTTCACAGTTTTGCTATTTATACTTTTTATGACACAATCTAGTTCAAAGTGTTGAGCGTTCCCGGTGTAGGTTAAACAAGGAAAGTGTTTCGAACGCGTGAAATGATCATGTTGTTTTTATTTGTAACAGCACTTTGACGATACCTCTGCTGGTGGTCTATAAGTCCCGTAGGGAATCATACTGTGAAAGTTCTTTTATTTGCCGGTATCAATTTTTTGTGGTTTAAGAAAAAGTTTTTAAATTCGTGAATTTTTTCATAAACATGTCAATTAAAACGAAAACTGTTACATATAAGAGAATGCTACAAATGTATGTATAATTGCAATTGATGAAAATTTATTTCTCTTGGGAATTGAAAGTTTAACAGTCGTACATTTTAGATTTTTAATGATTAAATTGGTTTAATCCGGTCTGAAATATTACAAGGAAATGTGTATTTAGCTCATATTGCGTTACTTAAATGACCATTTCTTTGAAGTCAAATCTACACAGGGATATAACCTTGTCTGGATTTCACAACAGTTATTACTCAAATTCGTGGATAAAGTCATCCATAAAACCACGAAAATTGGTATCTAACGAAAAAAGTACTTTCACAATAGTCAGTACTTTGGTTCTGACATGATTTATAACAAACCTTTCTAAATTGTCCGTTTATAAATTGTAAAATTATAAAGAATCAAAATTTTCAACTATCTTAGGCAAAGTTGACCCTTAGGTTATAAATTTTATATGCTTGTTTGCTTCTTTTAAAATAGTGCTTTGTAATCTATGTTTTATGTATTTTTTTTGTATTTTATATATTTTTAAATGTGAAGCGCTTAGAGTAATTTTTGTTATCATATAATGCGCTCTATAAATATTGTATTTATTATTATTTATTATTATAGATGAATTTAACTAATCTTTTAATGTCCTATTTTGTCAAAAGCTCTGCATCTGTTTCGGTTTTTATACATCTTTAGCTCTCAAATAATTGCTTATAGCGTAACTGAAAAACTTAAGTTTAATTCAGAAAAGCGCGTCGGACTCACGAAAGTTATAACTTTTTTTGTTACCACCATGTTTTACAAAAACAAAATGATTATTCATAGAAATTTTTAACAGGCATAAATTAAATGATATCAAATAAAAGTGGCAAATTAATAGTTCCAAAGCACTACATTAAGCATTAACAATAAAAAAAGGATGTCTTTGCCATAAGATAAAAGTAATATGTATTGTATTTGATGCTGTAGCACACAAATTATTAAGTAATTTTTTTCAGTATTTGTTAATTAATTCATTGTTTCACACAAATTTTTACACATAAATAAATGTACAGTATGCATAAGGCTTACAATTTAAACTTTTTCCTTATTAGCCTTTATTTAGATAATAACTAAAAAGGTAATTATGGAAATTTCTCAACTAAACACAAGTTTATTTACATGTCCTTTAATTAGATGCAATTTACTCAAACGGCCTTGACTTTTTTGGCGTACTCTTAAATCCGGAAATGTACCGAGTGTAGGTGCCTCAATCCATTTGTCAGTCAAATACAACAGAAACTTCCTTTTCTTTCGTGGGAAAAGATTTTCGTATCTTATTTGTAATCTTTAATCGGAAAAAGACCTCCTACTTTTCAGCATATATACAAAACTAACGCCTACTTAGTAACTATTAGCAGAATTTGGCACACAAACATACCATAGTATCCTATACGGAAGAATTTTAATATTCATGAATGTAACAAAAAGAAAAAAAATGAATGTAAGAATTCTTTCGAGGCGATTATGATTGACAGCACAAATCATATAATTGTATTTAGATCCCTCTGTTTATTGACCTATTAGTCTAAGGCACTTAAAATGTAGAAAACGTTAATCGGTTTGGAAGGAATATAGAGATATCGCCAGGATAAAACATGAATTGATATTAGTTGTTTTCCAAGTATTTTGGCGTTTGTTTTTGTTGCAGTTCAGTGTTTTGTCGTTCAATGGTTTTCCTCTGAAAGTTGATGAGTTTCCCTCAGTTTAAGTATGTAGCCCGGATTTTGTGTTGTCCACTCAATTTGTGACTCTTTAACAGCAGTATACCACTGTTGCCTTTATCTAATAGTAACTGATTAGATTGTAACCTACCAGCAAAGAATTTGAAGAGCCGATAATCATCTTAGCTGTATTTCGGGTCCTTAATGCTCTTCAATTCGACTTTATTTGGCATTTCAATTTGTTATATTTGAGCATCAACGATGAGTCTTATTTTAGACTTAAGTCCGTAATGGCGTACAAAATAATAAGCCTTGTGTCTCTAGCGAGTGCTTTTTCTGATTCCTTAGAAATACTCAGCAGTATCCTATTATACGCCATAAATTTATAAAAATACTAGATGATTGAGGCCTTACTTAATAAGTTATAGTACTTACCGGAGGATGCACTGTCTTGAATCTAATAGTTACAAATCACCCGGCTAGATTCCGTAAAGCAGTCATCAAACCAAAAATGCAAGATCATATATACTAAAACAGATATAAAACCAGTTAGACACAAGAAGAAGCCTTAGTAGATTTAATTATATCACAAAAAAACAAAAAAGGCAGAAAGTAACTCACAAGAAATGTGAAAGAACGAACAAATATTAAAGGAAAACATGACTCTTCGGCAACGTTCAACAACAGACAAAAACGATAATTAGATGTGGTTGATTCCGATTCTAGTTTTGGATTTGAAAATTTAAATGAGACAGATCCGTTTACATAATTAAGGGCAACTTTAAACTTCGCCTGACATAAATATTGCCGACCCATATAAATATTTTTAGACACTGGTCCAAATGTACAAAAATGGACAATAATAGAATTAATTATAAAGTTTTTAAATGGTCAGTGATGAAAGGTAGTTGTAAATTAAAAAAATGATGCTACAAAGTTATGGAGATGTTGAAATCCTTTGATTTTGAAAGATATTGTAAAATAAATGAAAATTTTCTTGATAGTTATAGTATATCTCAGTTAGAAGAGTGTACAAGAATTTGTTCATATAGTACCGGTTGTAAATTGAGAACATATAAAATTTTTAAACATACTTATAACACTGAGCAATATTTACTACAGAAAATGCCACAGCGCCATCGTAGTGCTTTTTCAAAGTTTAGATGTGGTGTAGCACCATTAAAAATTGAAACTGGTCGATATGAAAGGAAAAATCTAGACGAAAGAGTCTGTTTTAACTGCAATATTTTAGAGGATGAAAAACATGTACTTTTAAATTGTCCCTTGTATGAAGATCTAAGACATGCTCTTTTTATTGATAATTTTTATATTGTGTCATAATGATATGTTTTTAAACTTGTCTGATGAAGAAAAATTTATATATATGTTTAAAAATACTAATATTTGTAATATTGTTGCCAAAACCTGCAATAACATTTTGACAAGGAGAAACAGTATTTTATATCATTAACTACTGTATTTGTAGTATTTTATAAAATGAATAAGTATTATTTGTATTTTAATAGTCTCTCATAATTCTTTTAAGAATGGCACATACATGTATTTAATTGTTTTAACTATGTTTACTGTATAATTAATTTTATAATTGTATCTTGTTTTAATCATGTTGTATGTGGTGAGACTTTTAAAATAAACTATTGAATCTGAATCTGAAAAACCCATATAAAGCGGCTTATTCTCATTTCGCCTTAGCTGTCAAAATTATTATATAAAATTAATCCCATTTTGCCTTAGTACAAATTTTCAAGTTAGAAAAAATTAAGTAAGGCGAAATGGGAACTTGTGTAAACAATGGAATTAAGTTATTTTTTGTTTGTATTGCAATTATATTTAATATTTTTTTATATTTTTTTTAATGTCAAAATATGCCTTGAAATACTTTTTAAAAGATGTTTTTCTTGTGTCGTCTCAATGTCTCACTTTTTTAATTATTCTTCTGGGAGTGGCTCATCGTTTTTAAAAATATATTTTTATATTAGCAAACTAATAAGTTCATGTAATAAAGAATCGCATGAGAGAAAAGCATTTTAAAATACATAAAGCACAAGAATTATTTACATAAACATAAATAAATGTTACTATAATAACGATAGTGAAAAACAACGCAGAAGGAGACATTTGAATGTTCAAAATTCATTTAGTTACTAAGTTTAAGGATGTAGGATACTGCATCATCATACTGAATGTAGTTTGTTGTACCATTTTGTAGGTATTTTTTATAACTTTCTTAAACTATCATGGATTTCTACCAAACTTGGACAGAAGCTGGTTTATGATCATAAGATAGTTTCCCAAAGTAAAATTTAAAAATATCTTTTACCCGGTGAAATAATTAAAAAGAATGGTATTAACTTTGAAATATTCGCAAATGTAAGCAAAGGCTGCGCGCATGCGTAAACAGAAATGTAATGCACCTCCAGAAACGTATACTAAGATACTTATTTAATTATATATGGACTTAGATTTTCTTTCAGTGAACATTAAACACAATCTGCAGTTAAAGTTCTTAAAACATATATTAGATTTATAAAGTAGACGAGACACTGGGTTCCAATGCACCCCTACGAATTTATTGAACACAATGATGATTTTAAATATGTTTGGATGTCCTGTTTTTAAGCTTCTTATATCAGCCCTCTAAATGATTGTTTGTCCTGGGTACTTCGGTTTGGTGGTGGTTCCAGGTTGGTTGTGGGTATCTGCCCTCTTTTAATGTCAGAATTATACATTAACTTTGTGCAGGCATCTGTCTGTGGTTCGTTTTCCAATTCGTGTCATTTGTTAAAATCTTGAAAAAGTCAAGTCATTGTAACTATGGATTTTGCTTTTTATATAGATAATTAGCCGACAGTTTTATTAAAGTTTCTGTTATATAATAAAACAAGTCTGTGGTAAAACGTAGTTTTTTTTGGTTCTATTAAACTTGTTAGTGTGTTGCATAGTGTAAAGGATAATTAAATTATTTATATTTTTTTAAGGTAGCACAATACAAAGATCTTTTTACCTCCAATCACTAACCTTTAAAATGCTGTAACTTTCTTATGAAAGCATAGAAAATAATAAAAGAGGTATATATAGATAGATAAAAGATTAGTCTTTTAAATGGTTGCAATATTTTAATTATGCAATCATTATGTAATCAATTATTATGTAATGAGTGGCAAAATCTGGGTCAGTTCACTTGAATGAATTTAGCTCCATCATCTCTTTAGCTATACAGAAAAATTTAACGAAATCTTAATCAAAACATCATGGGCTCCAAAAGGGTGTCTCAAATTGTCCTTATGGTATTCCATTCTTTCATAAATCTCTAATTAGTGTAAACGTCCTAACCACATAAAAGAAGATAATGTTTGATTAGGCGTAAAATTTGTTCTATACAATCTATCTGAAATCTGAGACACCCTTTTGTAGATAATGGCCATTGGAACAACATATAATAAAATCAACCCTCTAGGGATACTTATGCAGAAGCTAATTTCATTTGAAAGTGGAAATTTAGTGAAAAATATTTTAGACACAGTTAACATTATAATTGGTTACATAATTGTTGCATAATACTAACATTTCATTAATTTGAAAGAGTAATCTATTAGCTATTTAAAACTACCACTTTTATAAATTTTCAAGCATTATTAAGAAAGTTACAGCATTTTAAAACTTGGGAGTTGGAGTTATAAATCTTTGTATTGTGCTACCTGCATAAAATAAAAAAAAGTTGCAACTTTTATTAAATATGAAACAAACAATATTTCAAGAGAAGCAATTTTCCTACTTAAAAACGTTTATATTGTAGATTTTTCCTGATTTCACAACTTCTGAGATCATAGAAATGGTCACTTTTATTAAAAATTATAATTCAAGAGAAACAATTCCCTAATTACATGTTGTTTTAATTGCTATAAAAAAACAGAGGTTTAATTTGATTATTTAATATTTTTTCTATAAATTCACATTTCGCCTTAAATCAATTCCCATCTGGCTTTAGTATATCTTTTACCTTTTTTACCTGGAATTCACAGCTAAGGCGAAATGAGAACACCGTGACCTATAAAGCAGCTTTACCACCTAAGACAACACTAATACAGCTGAATGGAACAATATCTGTAATTTACTACAACTGTTTTCGGATTCGCAGCTAGAGGAAATCATAGAAATTAGGTATAAAAACTAGATACAGACAAAAATGCAGTTTTGTTATGGATTTCAGAAAAGTATTTGACAAATTGATGAAGTCATGGATATTATTTCAGAAAGCATTGATTTTAAGCTCCTTAAAAATGCGACAAAACTTAGCAATTGCTCTAAAGAATAAAGAAGTAATCTATATAAAGTGATAGTTGATGAACGATGCATATGAAGAATATATCACATGTATTGCACGAAGCTTGATACCAAATTTCAGTAACCTATACATGCTGCTATAATATTTATCTTGAGAAAAATGCAACCACAGTATCATGGGACGGACAAACTGAGGGTAACACTTAAGAACACATGTTTGTTAATGACAGTTGTAATCCACTCGTTTTATGTGTTTCAGCTTTTGATTTTACCATTTGATTAGGGACTTTCCGTTTTGAACTTTCCTCTGGGTTCAGTATTTTTGTGATTTAACTTTTCCAGTTAATCAGCTATCAGCGAGGGTATACATGAAAAAATAAAACTATGAAGATAATTTGCTGTTTTAATGTAAGCAACTTATACTATGTATGAAAGGGTTTGTCATATGGTATCAGTTTTAAATCTCCCACAAGTCTAATTATTTGCTACAACAGACGTGTGTGTCGTCTTTATAAGACGTATGAGTGCTCAAATCAAAACATTTTAAATGAAAAATAAAAACGAACCATTTGATTAAATCAGATACTTTAAATTCATTCATATTTAATTGTTTAGACATAATTTCCAGTGTAAATCGAACAAATGTGTGTAGAATTTTGAAATATATTGGTTATGTCATCACGTTAATTTTATATCAGATTACTCAGTTAATATCCCTTTTATTTCTGGTCATATATTTGATATGGGTTTTTCTAATTTTTCATGTGCACGATAATCTATAGTTGCCTACTTCCTTGTACTTTCGTCTACTGTCGATAAGTGTTTCATTAGCCATATTACCACATATCCTTATAATTATTTGTAATTGTATATCAATTGTAAGTAATGCTTATACTATGACACTTATACGGCAGGTTTAATATATACTTGATAATCTTTACAAGATATGAGACAAGCGACTTTTCAACAGATTGAACCAATGATATGACAATAAAACACTATAGCATAACCCGTAACATTCTACAAATTTAATAGGCCATTCAACAAGAATATTTGTTTGCACTACAAGAATCTGTATTTTTGGTATAAAATGTACTCTGAAGTACAGCTATTGATATCAAATTGGTATAATTAAGGCATTATAAGGAATAACATACGTGGCAATTTTATCTTTTTCGCAAAACAAATGTTAACCTCTTAGTTCAAAAACACTGGAGGTTTTTTCACTCTGAATTTATGAATTGATCAGTATTGCAATATAGATACAAAATGATCTGTTTTAACTAATTTGCCTTTGTTGTATTATTTTGTGATCAACTCAGGCAATGCAGTAGTTAACCGATGTTAAAAAACAATAGATAAATCACCAGTATATACCGGTGTTCAAAAGTCATAAATCGATTGAAAACAAAACATGGTTCAAAACCAAAATCGTGGGAAACTATAAGAGGAAAACAAAGGTACAATAGGAACACCGAGGTGCAACAAAAACAAACTTCAACATGCATAGACACGCACTATTTGGTAACAACTTCCATGTTCCTGACTTGGTACAGGACGTTTTAACGAGAAAAAAGTGGATTGAAACTGGTTTAATGGCATACCAAACCTCCAGCTTTATTACATTGTTAAAAAATATCGCTAAAACACTAAGTGACAGAAATACAGCACAAACATCAACGACAAACACCAAATGATGTCAGCTCTAGATTGTATAACAGTATTAACAAAAATACCCAACTCCAAGACAAGGGAGATAACCACATAAACTGACAAAATCAAACGTTAGACTATGT
Organism: Mytilus edulis; assembly: GCF_963676685.1. Lineage (NCBI taxonomy): Eukaryota > Metazoa > Mollusca > Bivalvia > Mytilida > Mytilidae > Mytilus > Mytilus edulis. Next base: position 113,847,475 of record NC_092344.1, on the reverse strand, counting down.
CTAACGAATGGAATACATGTGACTTAGTACATACATCTTCCGAAGAACATCGTGGTTACTATTGTTTATATAAGAAGATTATGTATTGCACAAACATGAAGAATAACTAACTAATCTGTTAACTAATAGTTAAAAAGAGTGCCGAAAGATACCAATGGCAATGATCGTCATTTATGAAAAAATAATTTTGACACAAAATAATATTGATTTATGGTGAAAATGCAATTGTATTTGATGTGGAAGTGCGTTGTTTCGTTACTAGTGGTTTCACTACTTCTTCCGTTTAAATTTTATTGATTTCCTTAACGTCTTTTGTCGGTAACACTAAAATATTAAAATATGAATGAATGTGTTTTTCTTCATCGCATATAGTGTAATTATTGAACGTTTTTCATCATTTGATCACTGATAAGTTATAAATATGAATTATGATAATTTGAAAACTTTTAATGACCACATGTTTTTTACATGTACATTTATTAGACACCAATGACTAACACGACCTTGTATATGTGATGTCTTTTTTAATTAGGAAAATCCCTCATTATTCATTTTTCAATAAATTACACTCAACTCATCCTTTCTCTTCGTAGAAAAGGATTGCTAAAATTCCCTGTAATAACAGAAGTCCTATATCAGATCTACTACATTGTAACTATTAGCAGTATTTCTCATTTTTCAGTTTACATACGGGAAAGGTCAATCTCTAGCCGAAGAATGTATGAAACAATTTCAAATTTCTCGACTTGTATTGAGGGCCCTCATGGGGTTTTTGATTATGTGATTACTTGGCCGTTTTTTTAATGATTATTTGATTATTAAGCCAAATATTTCATGATTATTTGATTACCTAGGACTGTATTTTTAGTTTATGATTATTTGATTACTAAAGATAAGCAAATATTTAATGATTATGTGATTATATTGGCAAAAAAATGGTGATTATGTGATTACTAGGACCCCCCATGAGGGGCCTCTGTATTAGATCACTAATAATCTTGACAATGAGGGTCTCTGATGCCATTTATGTAAGCAAATTCGTGACAAGTTTCTTAAACATGTTAAATATTATATGCTTTGCAAATGCAACATTTGACATTTTTTAATCAAATTAATATTGTCTTAAAACTGCAACTTTCCTTACAGTCACAAGAAACGTGTTTCTTGTAAATTCAATGTAAAGGAAATTATTGAACCAATGCAGGCACATCTATGAGTTTGACTGTCCCTCTGGTATCTTTCGCCCCTCTTCTACTACACTAATTCAAGGACGTATATTAGATTATGTTAGTTATACGTCCTTGACTAATTACTCTTTCCCTTTATAACGAATCTAGACTATAACTTATCAACGACACATACTGTTTCATTCAGTGATTGTTGTTCTCAACCTCATTAACTTTCGAGTGTGTTGTCGAAGTTTAGAGGGTTGTGGAGCACGTGAATAATAAGTGAATTGATAGAGCTGTGATAACTTTTTTTGTATATAATCCATCATTTCAATTTGCTAATTAAACTTTTAAAATAAAATTTGTACATTATATGTTGTATTGAATAAAGGCAAAAGAAGTACACCGCTTTTCAGAAGTCATATTAAATCTGTTCTTTAATAATTATTACTATATTACCTTCCAGTGCATGTTCGTTTATATTGTTTTATCGAGGTTTTTCATGCACTTGCGATGTGCGGTTGCCAAAACTGAAATAGAGACATTAAATGTGTGGCTAGTTTTAACGAGATGTCTCTGTCTCGGTCAAGGTCAGATGATATCTGCCAGTTGGACATGTACACCTTACAATCATTCTATACATACAATATACTTGCTTATAGTATCTGAGATATGGACTTGCCCAAAACTTAACCTTGTTCACTGATCCATGAAATGAAGTCGAGGTCAAGTGAACACTATCTGACCAGCATTAGGACTTTGCAAGGTAGGTACATACCAAATATAGTTATCATTTTACTCATAATAAGAGAGAAATTAACATTTAAAAAAAATCTTATTTTTTTTTCAAGTAGTCACTGAACCATGAAAATGAGGTCAATGAAAATGGACATGTGACAGATGGAAACTTAGTAACATAAGTCATCTATACTTTCTTTTTCCTTTTTTACTTTGTCTCCTCTTTGTTCACCTATGAAAGCTAGTATTATATTGTATAAACTGTTTGTTTTATATGCATGTCCATTATATTATACTATTATTGTAACTTTATATTGTATTATGGAGAAGACTTCATAAGTATGATTTACTTGTGTCTAATCCATTTTGCTTTAATTCAGCAAATAAAATATGTTTAAACTAAAAGTCATCTATATACAAAGTATGAAGCATTCAGGTCTTCCATCTTCTAAAATATAAAGCTTTTAAGAAGTTAGTTAATGCTGCCCATGCCAGATCCCTATCCATATGTTGAGCTTTCTGCGACTCACAAGATCAACAAAAATACAGCTTTTTAAGTTATGTGCAGCATAAGAATTCATGATATAGTGAAATATGTTTTAGTTGTAGTGTTTTTAGATTATGGTAGTAAATATTAGCAATATATATCAAATAGATTGGTATATGGCTATTTATCTTAATTAAACAGGTTCTGCATTTTTGTAATTGTTATTAGGATACTAAATTGTGTACATGTTTATAGGTTTAGCCCTGTTCTAAAAGCTGCTGAGGGAAGAACATACAGAAATTTGGTATCACAGAATTTAAAAAAAGAACTCTAATTCCTACCTCCTCCCCTGCTTCCACCTGAAAATTAGAATTTCCATTCATTTATGAGTTATAGATGTTAAAAATTAGTTATTTTAACAAACATTGAATCTGCTACCTGAAGTTGAGATTTGACACTGTTATTGTTATTAACCATATGTTGATACCTGTTTTTAACTGTATTATTTTAATACCAAATTTATAAGTAAAGGGAGAACACTCTTATTAATTAGGTTTTCAAAATTTTTGATTTAACAATTGCTGACATTTGTCTTTGTGACCTACCGAATTAGACTATTTACTGTGTTTGTAATAACATGACCGATACAACAGGTGCCATATGTACAGAAGGGTGTGCTAACTATCCAGAGCACCTGGAATCACTCCAAGCTTTTTGTGGGGTTCGTGTTGCTTGGTCTATAGTTTTCTATGTTGTGTCTTGTGTACTATTATTTACAAGTCTGTTTGTCTTTTTTTTTTAGCCATGGTGTAATCTGTTTATTTTCGATCTATGAGTTTGAATGTCCCTCTGGTATATTTCGCCCCTCTCTTACACTTCTTACAAATGATACTTTTATGGATTGAGATTTTACTAAAAGTATTGTATATCAGAAATAGTACTTGGTAGCTATAATTGTAGTGTATGCTGAATTTTTAGGAATAATTTTATATATGAAATTTTAAAATTAACTCACATAAAATCTGGGGCCTGCAACATCACAACTTCTTTTATTTGCCTCCATAAAGGAAATGTTTATTATCTTGATGGTCAGATTTATAAAGGATTGAGAAATTTAAATGAATGTGAAAATTGCAATAAACATCTAAGATTTTGAAGACATTAAAAAATATTTCAATATACATAATTTTATTAGAATAAAAATCATATATTGCACACCAGTTCACTGAAATTTCCCCTTTGTTCAGTCTTCTCTCCACAGAATGTTGTTTTCTGTGCAGCTACATACATGATTCAATCATTGACTGACTTCACAGTATTCAATCGTAATTGCTTTTGGTACTTTAATGCAAAGAACTTTCGTACAAAGGTCAAGTGGTATTTTCTTAAATACTAAATTGTGCTTGTATCTTCAGAGCTTCACTTTTGGTATAAAGGTCAAGTTGATTTTCTTGATTACTGAATTGTGCTTGTATCTTCAGAGCTTAACTTTTGGTATAAAGGTCAAGTTGTATTTTCTTGATAACTGAATTGTGCTTGTATCTTCAGAGCTTCACTTTTTTGTTGTTTGGTACAATAATCCTGTAAATTTCAAGCAGTATAATTTACAATTTACAGATAATTCATTTTCTATAAAATAAAAAGAAAATATAATACTACATTGTGCTGAAATATAGATGTGTTTTAAAAATTTTCAATAATATAATTTGTGTATTTCCTGTTCTACCATTCATTTGCATTCAGTGTGGATCTTGTTAACAAAAGCAGTTTTTTTTTTAAATGTTTATGTTTAACACTTCATATAATAATGTTACAGATGTCAATACAATAAATTAACATATGCGATTTCCTTCGTTACCTTGAACTTCAGTTATTTGAATTGCATAATCTTTTATGAAACCATAAATCTTATTTTGTATTCTTGTCTTTCATTTTTGCTAAGGTCCTTTTTCTATATGCCTTTTTGTTTTTCTTTATTATTAAAAGCTGAATTGAAATGTTAACCAACCTGTAAAAATACCTTAGCTAGATTGCCAATTCTTTTGTTGGAAGCTTGACTAAATCTCAGCATACATTCCACTACGGGTACACTGCATATTTCTATAAATAGACATTTCAAAAATAGAATGAACCATCCAGCCATCAACATGGTTATAAGTATGGTACAATGAGTTATCTTAATTTTTGACTATAACTGATACTGTAAATATTTTAACATTGTATCATGTTTAAACAGAATACTTGTCCTCATGTGTCTCATAAACAGACCTTTTGAGTCTGAAATAAAAATTATCTTGTCTTATCTTATCTTGTCTCATCTTATTTGGTCTCTTGTGGAATGATGTCTCATTGCCAATCACTCTTCATCACCTTAATTTATAAAAAGATTGAGTTCATGAAAGATGATAAAATCAATTTGAGTTGACGAAATGGTTAACTAACTTCTTTCAACATTAGAAATTATTACAATGTCATTTACGATTTCAGTTCAAAATGCAAATTTTAAAAACAATCTTTATTACTAAATGCATGTGCCCTATTGCCCCTGGTGTTTTTTAGTAGAATTAAATACATACATTTATGATATATTAGTCTACAGAAGTTTTTTTAATTTTTGTTTAAAACTATGGGTAGTCAGTTACATCAATATTTTAATGATTAAAAGTACAGTATCCTGATTACCTGTTTTAGAATTAGGTGTAGTTAGATACATCAGTGTTGTAATAGCTGACAATACTGTTTCTTCATTCGAACTATAAAAAAGAAGGTAAATAATTTGAACTGCTAAATTGAAAAGTAAAGTATACAATTTGGGAGTGATAAGGTAATGTCAAAGTGAGCAAATACTAATAATTAAAAGTTTCATTTAAAATGGACTTTCGAAGGGGGAAAAATGCATCATCATTTATAGAAGATCGAGTAAAGAATAACTATTTAGCTCAGATAAGACTCAGAAAAGGAACTTTATAATTTGGTTGAATAAAGAAGGAAATCAATTTTGAGAGTCACTAAGTTGATTAAGACTAGAGTTCCAAATTCTGATCAAATAGTCGAATAAATCTATGATGTTAAAGCATAAATTACTTTATTAAACAAAAAATTGCAAAGCATATGATTTTTGTTATTTATTTGTCTTCCTCTCCTTTTAGAAGAAAATAAACTCATATTCGTAGGATAAATACAATTTGTTTTCAGATTTTTCATTTATTGACTTTAAATATATTAAATTAATTACCTTGATAAGCATTTAATCACCAATTGAACACCATTATTCTTCAGGATATATTCCTTGTTCTCTTTATCTACAATATAGAGCAATAGAGAACTTTTAAAAGTTTGCTTCACCCATATAATTCAAAAACTTAATAAGACAATGAACAAGATGTTATAGCCAATGTCCAATGCTGCTGTGTAAACGAGGAAAAAATTGTGTGTACGGTATAGAATTGTGGAACAGGAGCATTGTTTACATTATAAAGTATATGTATATTTTTTGTTTTGTTTGATCAGACTGCTATTCTAAAGCAGACAGGGGCTGATCTAGCCATTTAAAAAGGGAATTAAACCATATGTCTTCATTCAAAAGCATTGATCATCAAAAAAGGGGGGTCAGAGCATAGACAAGGTGTCACTGTTAAAATACTATAAAAATGAAATGGTCAAAGTCTTATAACTGCTGCATAAATTTTCACATCTTAATGACCACAAAGTATGATAAGGAGAATATGAACACAAATAATCCTATCAAAAATGAAGTTTTCTCTGTCGAAGGCTCTCTGTAAATTGATTTGCTTCACACCAGCTGATGGATAGATGGAGACCATAGTCATACCGCCTATGGGACAACCTGGCAGTGAGGGACAAAAAGACATTGAAAAGAGAATTCTCTTAATACCTCAAAACATTCATGTTAAAAATTGATTAGAGAAATAAAGATGAAGATGAATTTAGTGTTTGTTTTTTGGTCAGATGTTATCGGTGATATGCATGTGCCTGAATTGCATGTGATATCGACTAAAGCAATTTCCTATCCCTTTACTAAATATCATCTGACAGAGATCACTACAAAAATCAAATCAAGGGTAGAGCTTCTTTTAATTGTTAAAAACATATTTGTAAATTTCATATATTTTGCAATACTGTTTTTAAAAATAGATATGTTTGTTATTTAAGGTGGTACCTAACACTACAGGGAGATAACTCTGTAAAATCAGCAGAACGTCTTAATGACGTAGTGTTCATAAGGTAATATTAAGCTTCTCAATGATCAAAATAAGTATTTGTCAAACTGCTATATAACCAGTGTAATTTTTCTGATAAAACGGTTGGTTCAAATTTTTTGAAATTTTTATATTTATGTCAAAGGGTCAAAGTACATACTTTGTCAAAATTTTAAGAAAATTAAACGAGCCAAAATAATTTTAGTTAAAGTGTTAGGTACCACCTTAATTTTAAGACAAAATATTAGAAATCAATAAAAGTCATCCAAAATAATACTTATTTCACAAATTTGTTATTTAAAAACTGAATGTTTCTGCTGAGTTAATCAAGATTGGTGCTCAAATCTAAGGGTACCCTAATATTCAAGGTTGGAGGAAGGCAAACACTGAAATAGAATGAGGTGATCCCTGCTTCATAATTACCTAAACAGCAATTACATATACCTCCCACCGCAAATTCTACCAGTTGGTCATCTGTTTCCTCAATAGCATCTACAACATAAACAATAATACATTAACACCTGCACTTAATCTTCATACAACTAAAGTCACAAAAAGTCAACATATTCCTATAGATAATGTTTTGCCTCATCTCTGTGATTCTCATATAAAAAATATATATATATATATTGAATTCATTTCATTTATTTTCTGGTGCTTACAAACATGTTTAACTCTGTCACATTATTCATGTGTATCTCCAATGTCAGAAACTTGTAGTTCAGTGCGTTTATGTCTGATATATTTGATTTTTCTTAAATTATTTTGTTATAAATTAGGCCGTTAGTTTTTTCATTGAACTCTTTCACATTTTTCATGTTGGGGCTTTAAAAAACACCAACAGAGTTTTAATGTGTGTATTGCTATGCGTTTCTTTATTCTACATTGGCTAGAGGTAGAAGGGGAGGGTTGAGATCTCACAAAACATGTTTAATCCTGCCACATTGTTGCCATATTTCTCATATTTGGTGTACTTTCAAATTTCACTATATTTCACATATAATTTTTTTGTTGTACATATAAAATGATATGATATATATTTGGTGTACATACAAAATTTTACCGTATTTTACATATAATTTTTTGTTGTACATATAAAATTACATGATATATATTTGATGTCCATACAAAATTCTACCGTATTTTAAATATTTTTATTTGATGTACATACAAATGTCACTATATATATTTATTTGGTGTACTTACAAAATGTCACCATATTTTCCATATTAGGTGTAAATTTTGGACATATAAAACTTCATCGTATTCATGAGGTGGATGACAATGAATTTGAATCAAAGGGATGTATGAAAACCAGTGTTGCATTTGTACTAAAACTTACCTAGAAAGAGATCAAGGACATTCAATGTTCTGAAGTAATCATAGTTTACTGGGTCATATGCAAAGTTGGCCAGGTTTGCTAACACTTGCTGCTTTGATTCTTAAAAGAAAAAATCATTCTAAAGGACTATAACTCAAAGTGAAAATAATTTAGGGATTATGCAAATTATCAAAGTTTGCTATGTTGTGAGACTATGTGTTATATAGAGCTTTTCTATTTTTGTAATGACACATTCTTTAACTTTTGAAGTCTGTATATTGATCTCTAGATATCTTTTTGGTATATTGAGTTGATGATTTACTGATGTATACTTTAACTTTACATCTCATTTTATTATCAGGATTTCCAAAGGAAAATATTGGTTATTAATTTGGTGATTTATGGTTGTTACGCCATTATTTTATGTTTACGAAAAAAAAAATAATCGCTCGCCTTAACTTTTCAAGCTTCGCCTCAAAAATTTGTAAATTAAATATTTTTTTATTAAAATTTTCAAATCGCTCGCTCGCCCCAAATTTTGGAGTCCAAAAATCCGTAGAACAAGAAATAAAATTGGTGTGGCCTAAATATCTGTTTTGATTGTATTGTAATTTGTATGTGAGGGCCTCAGGGAAGATTAGTTTATTGTAACTAACTGAGTTTACCCTCTTTAAATAAAGAATTTATTATTGTGTAGGCATGTACATGATGTATAGTCACTTAAATTTCCTTTAATTTGGTATATAGTTATCTCAATAGCCAAGATATCACATCTTTTATTCATAATTGTTTGGGATAAAAGCCTGCTAGAGATGAATTATAAATCTTAAAAATGTATAACCTAAAGTGAACTTATATAAGTTAATCCTACCAAGGCTATTTGTGTCTTGATATTCTGTGACAAGCGACTGTAAATAACTAAGTCTTCCAATACCATAAGGTCCTGTTCTTTTGTCTAACTGCTCCTTGGTACTAAACATCTGTAGATATATATACATGCTAACGGCCTAGCCAAAATCAGATGTGCATTTAATATTGGGTCTATGTTATAGGCTTGTAAAGACAAGAAGATAAACTTTACATAAGTAATAAATGTAGGGTTTCACAATGAATATCAAATATCATGTATAGGTGTTACCGTTTTGAAAAAAAACCACTAAAATACACGCTGAAAATGGGCAAAATTACACGTTATGTTGTTTCATTTAAAATTTACCTGTTTTTATCAATTGATAGTTAATAAGTGAACTTAATTTGAACTACATTATTGGTTCACTGTTATAGACAATTTATTCTTCTTTCTTTTACTGGTTGTTGCAACAAAAAATCTTCAGTGGTTACAAAGTTATGATAAAAAGTTGAATACTATGCGCTTGTTATGAAATTTTGTACTTTTGTTTTTAGCTTGCTCAGTGTAGTGATAAAAGAGAAAAATAAATCAAATTTATGCTATTATGTGTTTTGTTTTCTCTTCTAGTATATACATTATCAAAAACTACCTCATTTATCAAAATTGCAGTACCCTAGCTGGAGATATATGCCATTAAAGTTGGATATACAAATAAAGTGAAAAAATGTCTTGTCCGTAGACATGCTTTCCCTAGTAAACTGGAAGCATAATTACATTAATGTTGCATTGCTAAGTTCCTGTTCTTTTGTAAATGTCTTTTTATAAATATTGCTTGGTTTTATGGGTCTTAATTAGTCCTATGTGTTGTTACTATACTATATATAAAAATATTAATTTTCGCGAACCATTTAGGTCACGGAAATTCCAAAATATGGCATCAGTAAGGAGAGTTGTGCAAATAATGTGAATACACAGAACCCCCATCCAAATTATCTTTAGCTAAAAGTATTCATCATTTTCTATTTTATATGTACTAACAACATTCCATTTTTCTATAATTTCGATTAAAATATTCCAAAATCTGAGTTAAAAAAAGTCAAATGCCCAAAATAAACATTGTCTGATTGGTTGAAGTACTGTGGCGTCAATGATAAGCATAGCAAGCCTCGATGTAAAGCACACGCTTCACATGAATAAGGAGAGTTTTACAAATAATGTGAATACACAGATCCTCCATCCTATTTATATTTTGCTGAAAATGTTGCAATGTTCATCATTTCTGTTTTGATTCTGCTAACAACATTCCATTTTTTCTTTAATTCCGATTTATATATGTGGAACCGGGTCCTACTAAAATGCGCCCGGGAGCGCCCGGGTGAAGAAAAAGCGCCCGGGGAAAAGAAAAAGCGCCCGGGGAAGAAAAAATAGCGCCCGGGGAAAAGAAAAAGCGCCCGGGGAAAAGAAAGAGAGCCCGGGGAAGAAAATTAGCGCCCGGGGAAATTATATAGATATTTTATTGGCATGAGACAACTTTGTGTCCGGCGATGAAATAAGTTATGCACATTGATTTTTTTTTAATTTTAGACAAGTAATTTGTAAATTAAGATAATAGATATTTTTAATAAAACACAAAAACAAGTATAAATGTTTCAATTTTAACAATAATATATGAAAAGGCCTACTATTTCGAAAGACAGATAGTAATGGATCACAGTTTATGCTGAAGATTTATAAAATGTAAGACATCAAAGACATGTTTTTCAAAAACGATACCAAAATGAAAAATGTAATAAAAAAAATTTCACAGAAAAGTATTAATCTAATCAAAATTAAAGAGTAACACATAATAAATCAGCAAATAAAGCGGTACTATAAAGTAAAATCACAAAAATACTGAACTCAGAGGAAAATCAATTCGGAAAGTCCATAATCACATGGCAAAATCAAATAACAAAACGCATAAAAAACGAATGGATAAGAACTGTCATATTCCTGACTTGGTACAGGCATTTTCAAATGTTGAAAATGGTGGATTGAACCTGGTTTTATAGCTAGCTAAACCTCTCACTTGTATGACAGTCGCATCAAATTCCATTATATAGTCACCGATGCGTGAACAAAACAAATAGACATAATAGGTAAAAATGTCAAAAATAGGGGTACAGCAGTCAACATTGTGTTATACATGTACCGTAGTTAAAATAAGGGGGTAAAAAGCAGGAGTTTTGTTTAAATTTAAAACTAAGCATTAAAATCCTGATAAGCATTGCCATTAAAACAGTTGTAGTTTTATAAAAAGATATCATATATCCTAATCAGCATCTGCACAAAAAAAGGTGTTCACCATGCAGTTGCTAAAATATTAGACCTCAGGCATTGATTATTTTTTTTAAAGTAACAAAATATACGTTTTGATCGAGGACAATATCGTTCATGATTCTTCTATATACTCTCATTTATATTTATTTACTTATTTATATACAATTTTGAAATCTAAAATGCAAAAGTGCAAGAACCGGCACTTTAGATGTTGCATTGTACATATCCCAATTTATCGATTAAGGACAAAACAAGCAATGATTTTTTTTATGGAAAAAATTTATTGTTATATAATATTATTATTTTATTCTCCCGGGCGCTAATTTTCCTTCCCCGGGCGCTTTTTCTTTTCCCCGGGCGCTTTTTCTTTTCCCGGGCGCTCTCGGGCGCTCCCGGGCGCTTTTTAGTAGGACCGGTGGAACCCGCATAAAAATAGATGGCCTCAATGATTTAAACGCAACGCAAAAAATTCCGTTGACCCTGAATTCAACGGATCGATAATAGCATCATCACCATCAACAAATTATTTACCGTTATCTTTGTGAAATTTCAGTTATATAGTTCTTTAATTAGAGAAATTTTGGTAAGTATTACTTATTAATGTTAAGGTTCTACTGATGTGCTCCTCTAGACCTTTTTGACGGTCCGTTTTATCCCATTTATCTCAATATTATCTCCGATGACAGTAATGTCAACCCGACCTATTCGTGTCAAAAGTGAAAATCGCATCGATTTATTGAAGTAATTTCTTCTTAAACTGTGCATGCATTATTTCTGTATTATATGATAACCAATCACATTCACGTTGCATGTTTGCATGAAAATGGTCATGTATTAGTGAATTGTAAGGGCGATGCAACTTGAGGTCAGTGCGCGATCACGTGACATTATTATTTGTAAACAAATTTAAAACATGCTCCCCGCGTAACACGTGTCTGAATTATCCTTTCAAAGTGTTATGAATCTTTCAATCACTATTTTATGAAATATTTCTAGGTTTGCATATCAGTAGTCAAAGTGAATTAAACGTAGTTCTTAGTTGTGTTTTTTTTATATAGAATTAGAAGGTAAATCTACATAAGGGGGTCTCATTGGGGGGGGGGGGGGGGGGGGGGGGGGTGTTCTGATCCCAGATCCCACTTACTGTTTTGTCAGATTCCCATATCCCGCTTACACTATGTACATGAGCAATTTTCATTTTTTTGTCATTTCCGGGGTCCTGCAGAACCCCATTTCCCGTTTTCATGACACAATAATTTGACTTTCACGTTTCACGCTTGCGAAAAATTGTCAATATTGGTCACGCTTAGACCCAATGAGAACCACACACTAGTCAGTATTTAACTTCACCCAAAAAGATGACTCAACTTCCCTCTATATTTAAAACCTGCATACTAATTTAAATAGCATTTGCTCCCCTTGAACACTATTTGGCCCCTTCCGTGTCATTTCCCTTTAAATTTGCTGAAAAGTCATACTTTAAGTCCATTTACAGTAACGGCTAATATTTGATTTTACCATCTTAATTTCAATTTTCATATTGAACACATTTGACCATTCAATATGAGTTCCCATGTATTTTTGTCATATATGAAGGAGGTTTTAGGTCATGTTTTCCTAAACACCTTATTGCTATTTGTCTGTCTGGATTGTTAAAACCACAAAATCAAATATTGATGAATATGCAAGTTTTCAACAATCCCGGAACATTAACAAAGATGTGTGTGAGAGGGTGAAAATTACCCTTCTGATGTACTGATATTTTTAGCACCCCAAGTGAGAATCTAACTCAGGACTTTCAGCACTGTAGCCATCGGTCTTAACCACAAGATCACGAACTCACATTTGATGAACTAATTTCTTCTATATTAACTGTACGTGCATAAATTCTGTATTATTTGATAACCAATCACATTCACGTTGCATGTTTGCATGATAATGGGTTCTGTATGAGTGAACTGTAGTGTATTGCAAAATTAATGCAAATTGTGACGTCAGTGCGCCTTCACGTGACATAATTATTTGTAACCAAACCGGCTTCTCATGTAATGTAACGGTTTATTTCGTCCTCTGTGATATTTTATCCTGAGGATAATTTGTCCTGGTAATTTTTTTCCAGGCATGGTATTTCATTTCACAGGTTGATTTTTCCCAGAGGAGTGAAAATCTATCAGATTTCTGTGTTATGCGGATAGTATGTACGGGTATATATTTGCCGTATTATATTTCACAGAACCGTGTGAAAAAGAGTCCCATTAACTACTATGTAAGTTACTCTCAATCAATATATACCTGACTATAATTATAAAATGTTTACAAAGGTAAGCAACTGTCTAGGGCCAGGTAAGGGAGGGGAAAAATTAGTATTAGTACTATTTCGCAGAACGATAAACAGATGCATAGACAGACCAAGGGGGTGGGGGAAATTTAGCTTATGACATATATGTAAGAAATCATTGAAGCTTGATGGGAGTGGGCAACCCTCTGGTCCCTCAGAGCCCCCACACCTTTTTGAAAAGTTCTGGATCTGCCACTGAGATTTGCAGGTTTTCTTAGAAAAGATACCTTAAAATATCACAAACTGTGTGCTTTCCAGACCATAGTTTACATTTTTTTTCATATTTTGCCGTGTCAAAATGACCTAAATTTAAAGGACAGTATATAGACCCAAAAATGGTATATCACATTCTACACATCAAGATTTTAGCAGGAAAGACTGCCATTGGAGTTTTTAACCATTGTGACTTTTTAATTTGATCTACTCCACTAATTAAAGTCGTTGAAGTAGAATATTTAATGTAGGTTTGTCCACATTTTGGTATATATTAATACATGTTTAGAAATAATGTTGAGCCTGTTCCTAGATGCCTGTTATAGACTTCAATATTTATTGTTTATTGAAAATAAATGGAATCAATTCTTTCAGAAAAGTTTAATTCTATGGAAATGTATCCCCCCTTTTATAAGTTGAAAAGGCTACATAGAGGTCAATATACAGTCTCCAACAGAAAACCAAAAAAGGAAAAATAAAGTGAATTTTGGAGAATTATTAAATGTACATGCATTTGAAATATTTAAGATATATTGTTTCAATTTTTTTAGTTCTAGGTTCCACATAACTACCATTTTAGAAAACGATTTCAATGCTAAGTCTATTAGAGGGATATTTGATTTTCATTGGTTGTAAATATGGAATCTTATTCAGTGGCAAAGGAAATAGACACTGACAAGTCTTAGATAACATTTTATATAGTTTTGAATTTTTCTTCGTCAGTTGACTAAAATTAGATGGAGGTGTGTTCTAATTTCCAACAGAGGAGCAATCAACCTATATCAATATGTGCATGAAGCAAATTGATAGTTGCTAGATACTGAATGATTATATCCACAATAAAGGTTTAACCTGTGCATATATACTTAAAACAAGATAAAAAAAGTCATGTCTTTTTCAGGACTTCTGAATCCAATCATGTAGTATGGAATGTTATTGAGATATGGTTTGGGTGGATGGATGGTCATGAAGGACCTGTAGTACAAAGTATATCACTGGATTTAGCTCTTTGTCTAAGTGTATTATTAAAGTACTTTGCTTTGAGCTCAGTTCATTGTTATGCAATTCATTCTTTGTGAAATTAAGATTTGACAGACAACTCTAATGGACAAGGATTTGTCAAAGTAGTATCATCTCTATGTACAATGTAAGTATTCAGGAGATAAAAGCATTCTATTTTGATTTGAACCATACATTTTATAAAAAAAAGTGGGAACAAATTTACCGGACAATGCTACTCCCACTACTAGCAATATGATGCTAGGTTGTTTTAATACATCTGTATTGCCTGCTGATGACTTGGCCCTGAGTGTAAACGGTCCTTCAATTAGGAGGGAAAAAAATTATAAGGCCTATCCAGTCTAAGGGAGCTACCATTTGATTTTTATGGGGGGAGCTAGGATGAAATTTGAAAAAAAAGGCAGGACAGGATTTTGAGTAAAAAAAAAAGGCAGGATGAGTAACTTGGCAAAAAAAAAAGGCAGGATGACAATTGTTGTAAAAAAGTCAGGATAAGCTAAGAAAAAAAGAGGCAGGACCGAATAGACTGAAAAATAAAAAGGCAGGACAGAGATTACAACTAAAAAAAAAAGGCAGGACAAAATTTTTCATCCTAGCCCCCCCCCCCCCCCCCCCCCATAAAAATCAAATGGTAGCTCCCTAGTCGATTTCTAAAACTATACTTCATTGCACATGTTCAACATTTTTATACAACCACAAAAAATTTGGGGTCGTAAATTGGTATCCTGTCCGAAAGATGGTTTCTGGATAATAACTTTATTATAAGTCAACAGAAATCAACAAAATTATAACACAACGTTTATAACCACAAAAGGAAGCTTGGGATTGATTTTGGGGGTTATGGTCCCTAAGGTTTAGGAATAAGGGGTACAAAGGTGCCCAAAACAAGCTTTAATCTAGTGTCGGTTTAAAAAGTTGTGTATAAGTATTTCAATTGTTCTGAAATTGTACCACAATGTTTAATACCATAAGTAGAAGGTTCGGATATATTGTGTGGGTTATGGGACAAACAGTCTAATAATTACAGACCAAAACCAAACATTTTTGTAAATTCAAGACCCTTAATTGGAGTTTGTCCAGAATGGTTCTTGAATTACCTAATACCAATGCTTTATGAAATCTTCTTTGAAAATTGGAGTTATCTTTCTTTGTTCAGTCAACTTAAATCAATTATACAATATACAATGCAATATTCACTTTATTACCAACTGATAAATTAAAGCAGTCATTAATAACCATTCAGTGATTGCAAGCACTTTCTAGGGTATGCCCTTTTACAAATGGAAAAATTATACATTTTTTTAGTTTCTGATCTCTTAACTGAAGTTTGTCTCCTCTAAATGTTTCTCATTTCAGAAATTAAAAAGAAAATTTCTTTAGATATTTTTGTTTGAAAGGATTAATATTCAGCAGCATAGTGAATTGCTCCTAACACAAAAGCAAAACAAATATTTAAGTTCATTAGACCACATTCATTCTGTGTCAGAAACCTAAGCTGTGTCATCTATTTAATCACAATTCAAACTCAGAGCTGTTTCCAGCTTGAATGTTGTGTCAATACAAATATTTAAGTTCATTAGACCACATTCATTCTGTGTCAGAAACCTAAGCTGTGTCATCTATTTAATCACAATTCAAACTCAGAGCTGTTTCCAGCTTGAATGTTGTGTCAATACTAGCCCCAACTGTTCAGGCTTCGACCTCTGCAGTCGTATAAAGCTGGGCTCTGCGGAGCATCTGGTCCATTCATTTGTTTATTTTTCAATTTGTGTGAATTAACATAGTTACAGTAAATGCTAATTACTGCACTTTCATACCACAACAAATATTGTATTGGTACATGTATCACTCAAATGTGTATCCATATAACAAAAAAAATGAAAAGGAATAATTTTGCATTACCTTTTGAATACTATGACTTTTTAGATATGTAGACATATTAAGACTCATTAGTAGATGTTGATAATATTGGCTTAAAATGCTTGAAATTCTATCAGATTACTTTAGGAGCAGTTATGAGTTTTGAAATTAGAAAGATCATATCATATGCAACAAGTGTAGTAAGTTTCAAGTTGATTGGAATTCAGCTTCATCAAAAACTACTTTGACCAAAAACTTTAACCTGAAACTCCCACTTCCATTTTCTATGTTCAATGGACCGTGAAATTGGGGTCAAAAGTCTAATTTGGCTTTAAAATTAGAAAGATCATATCATAATGAACATGTGTACTAAGTTTCGAGTTGATTGGACTTCAGCTTTATCAAAAACTACCTTGACCAAAAACTTTAACCTAAAGCGGGACAAACGAACGAACGGACCCACAGACCAGAAAACATAATGCCTATCTACTATTGTAGGTGGGGGCATAAAAAATTTAATAAATAACACTCATAATGCTCAGATTGGTTGTCATCGTGCAACTTAGTTAATAACACCATATAGAAAAAACATAGAACTCATTTTGTCATAAGACACTGTCAAACATCCATACATACTATCCACACTCATCTGTGTCCACACTTGTTTAAACTTAGAAATATCTTATTTTTAAGGAGGCTCGAGGGTATAAAAATTTCAGAAAAAAATAAACATTTGTTTTTCACTACAAATTTTATTTATTACCTTTTGTAGTTGTTACTTTATCATATGGTACAAAAATCAATCAAAACAATCAATTCGTGTTGGCCCCAGATGACATTTAAAATGTATACATCATTCAAAAAGTTCCAAATTATCTCCCTTTGGTGGAAAAATGCCTTTTTTTGGCTTTAAAATTGAAATATCTTTTTTAACTCATCGGTGACATATATTTTTTAATATAATTTCCATATAAGCTGTACTTAAACTAAGTTATTGTAAAATTTGAGCGATTTCTGTAATAAATTTCTTTTTTTATTTCGATATTACCTATATTTCTCCTATTACTTCAACCACCTTTACAAAAATGTATGCTTCTTTCGAAGGCAGATTGTGAGAGCAAATGAACGGTGACCCCACTTTTTTATTTTATTTTTCTATTAACTATAAGATAAAGTTCATTTATAGAAAAATATAGAGAAATCCTATATAAATGATTTAGACCCGCGAACCCCCTTAATAAATAAATGGTAATTTAAGTGTTCTCAATTTTTGTAAAATTACTTTACAGGATTTTAAAAAGTGTCAGATTATCAGTCATAAAAAGCATACCTTATTTTACTTCAATATTGTTTATTCCAGTTGATGCATACCTTAAAAGATTAACTAAATCAAATGGAGAAAAAGTATTTCTCTCTCTCTAACTTTATCTTTTGCATTTCAGTATTAACAGCAGATGAGGAAGTGTCTACGGACAAGACACTTGTACATAAAAAGTATTAAATTCAATTATTTGTCTGCTATGGAACTTAAATCTTATTTATAAGTGATGAAAGTTATCTATTTAAATTAAAACTCAGTATTTTCAACATGAATATAGTCACAATTAATTCTAACAGATTTTTTTTTTAACTGAAATTGTCTTGTCCGTAGACATTACCACAATATATTTGTATCCAATTTCCTTGATTTCAGCCTAATTTGATAGGTAAAATGTATGTTGTTTTTTTAAGAGAACACATTCAACTATGTCAAAATTGAGTTTTAATAATAGTTTGATTGTTTTAAGCAGTCAGATATATGGATTTCAGTTAAAAGAATGTGTCTTCAGTTTGGCTTAATCAATAAATTATTGAGATATGTAAAGAATTATGGGTACATTTTTATATTTTCCAAAATTTAAAGAACACAGCTTAAAATTTAATTAGTAACTTTTAATCTTAACTTTAACAATCATCTTTGAAAGCATTTAATTGAATATCAATAAAATGTCTTGTCCGTAGAGATTATCAAAATGTATTTGTTTCCATTTTCCTCGAAGTTAAGCATCATTTGATAGATACATGTAAACCTGATAAAATGTATGTTTTTTTCAAGAGAACAATTTCAGCTATATCAAAATTAGGTTTTAATAATGCATTTCATTAAATATGAATACAATGTCTTGTCCGTAGACAAAACATATAAATTGTATTGCTAAGTTTGATTGTTTATTGTAAGAATATGCATCAAGTTATTTTAATGTTCTATACACCAAAAGAAAGGTTTTTTTTGGAAGTTTTGTTATTTATAGATAATTTTAGATACAGTTTTATCAGATAAGATTAATGATAAAAAAAAGCTACTGTTGTTTGAAATAAATGTGAGTTTAACATGTTCTTGTCATTTTTTTTTCAATTAAAATGTTTGATATTCAATAATTCTAAACATATTTTGTTGTCTTTGTCATTGACCAAAAATCTGACACTGATGACCATGTCTTGAAGCCAACCATTATAGAAAATTTTACAGTTTTTAAACACCATTTATTTAATAAAAATATTAAATATTTCTTCCAAAAACTGCATGTAATTATATAAATGTGTTAGCCTAACGATAGCAATTTTTCATAATTTAAACCATTTTTGAACCAAAATATCAAAAGAGTTTTTCCCTGAGGTGATACTCATTTTTGACTTAATGTGAAACACAAAATGCACATCTGATCTTGGCTAGGCCGTTTACTTAATTAAAGTCTTTGGTTTATATGATCATGATCATTCAGTGTCATAGTGAAAATAAGTTACGCTAAAATCTTGTAGACAATTAAGATGATGAATAAAACTTATACATGTACATGTATAAAATATTTCTTTAAATGGGGTACCTTGGCAGGGTATATGCATTAAATATGTACAAAATGAACAATGCACACAAATTTTAAAATGAAATCACTGGATAAGCCATCCTCATATTTTCCATACTTCTTTTTATCAAATACATTTCTTTTATAATCTATCTTAATTCCATGTATTATAATTCATGTATTTGTAGGTGTTATATGACTGTTATGGTGTAAAGAATTTTGGACACGTAGTATGTTTTAGACCTGACTTAGATTTATTTGATGTAATATTTGTTTTACTCAATGCATTTTAAAATACTTTAAAGCATATTTTCAGCATTTTATTGAAAAATCTTATGCGAATCAAGTATGCAAAAAAATTTCATTGAGGAAAGGGGTAAAATGAAAAGGCAGGACAGAGACAATAACTCAAAATAAATAAATAAATGCAGGACAAGAATTTTCATCCTATCCCATGAAGAAAATGGAAGATTAAACCTGGTTGTAAGGCTAGTCAAGCCTCTCACTTGTACATGTAGTATGTTTTGACCAATATCATACATGTAACACAGTTGATGTGAAACTAATCTTACTTCTTGTACTTTGACCCTCTGATGAATTATAAAAAAATACCTAGGGTACATCTGTGTGAAAGAACAAAAGAACATAAGCATGATAAAGGTTCTAGTGCAGTATAATTACATTATTACATAAGCATTTTGACAAAGGAATTGTACTGGAAAACACACATATTTTTGTTGTTTATTATTTGAATGGATTGATAAGGATGATGATCATGGATTTATTAATACTGACTAAATGGAAATTTGGGATGGTAAAATGTTAGTGTAATCAGGATTTCCTGAGAAAATTCTCAAACTGAATATTGAATGTAGAATAGACACACAAATTAAAATCCTTAAGTGAAATTGTACATTATTTTAGTTTAATAAATGTTTAAGTAGATTTAAACCTTAAACAATCAAATTTTCTAGTAATAATAATCTTTCAGTTCTTGGGTCAGTATTCAGTTTTTTATTTGCATGTGAAATTGTGTTACAAGCATCCTAATATCAATATGAACTTTGCTTCGCTTCGTACAACATGTTAACATGGATAAGCTGCATTTTTTTATGTACTTAAATTCTCAAGGTAACAGTCCTCAGAAAGATATGTAACCCAGTACTTTGACACATTATTCCAACTACAAACCAACCAGTTCTTGCTCTTACTTCTAATTGAAGCATGCATAGCAGAGAAGCAGTAAATATCATTTTTATAAAGTCTCTGGTTAGACATTATTAAGCTGGGGTTCAAACACACACACATCATTCTGAACTCGAGGAGAACAGACAACCACTGTGACAATAGAATAGATGCTGTAACTTTCTTGAATTAAAGCAAAAGGGGAGTCCCTTAAACGGACAAATCATGTGACATTGTGTCTGAACATACTGAAAAGTAATAACCTATGGGAGCTGATGATAAGTACAAATAATTATGATGTCTTAATTGGAAGGCTAATATTTTTTTGCTTTGACTCCTTTCTATGACGCAGGAGGCAATAAAAGCAAAAAAATAAAATAGACTTTCAATATAAAAAAGAAGATGTGGTATGATTGCCAATTAGACAACTCTCCACAAGAGCCCAACACAGAAATTAACAACTACAGGTCACCTAACGGCCTTCAACTATGAGCAAAGCCCATACCGCATAGTCAGCTATAAAATGCCCCGAAATTACAATGTAAAATAATTCAAACAATAAAAATAACAGCCTAATTTATGTAAAAATTGAACAAAAAACAAATATGCAAAACATGGTTGCAACACATTTCAAGACTTCATAAACTTTTAAACTAAAAGTAGTCCAAATAATTATAACGTCTTGCAAGGCTTTTTAAAGGAAGGCGTCCAAGAAAAAAATAAAATAGAATTGCAAGATGTCATTATTATTTGGAGTAGACTAGAAGCTGATCTGACAGATCTATAGCAGATAGCACATGCCTGATAGTGATAGTGAAACTCTGTGATATGGGGACATAGTCCCCTATTTCAGTAGAAAATTAAAAAAAAAAAAAAAAAAAAAAAAAAATCGCAAATTTTTCATTGCACAAAGAACTCAAAATCGTTCAAAATTTTTGTTGTCGCGTTTTTGAAGGAGTAGGGGCATTAAGGCCTGGTTTTGGCCCAAGAAAATAAAATTTTTGATAACTTTTTCAAATTGGCACATAATCTTTAGAATTGCATAGGGTCAAGAAACATAAATGAAAAACATTAAGATTCTTATGTGATGACGTCACAATTACGTCATAATATGTACTGTTTTCACAAAAATGATGAAAATTCAGAATTTATGCAGTTTTTCATCTTTATTTCTGTTGTGGAAACATTGTGCGCAGCCAAGAAACAACAAAATAATTTAACTGAAGCTTTATTACTATTGACAAAATCTCACCAAATATAAAGTTGTTTCTTGGGTGCGCACATACTTTTCCAATCGAAAATATACTTAAAAATTTGATGAAAAACAAGGAAAATCACAAAATTTTACAAAATATGCAAATTAAGGCATGACTTGTTGCCATGATAACTTGTTCAATGTCCAAAACTATTTTGTTTTTCTGAATTCCTTCTACCTGAGATACTTTTCAGTAATTTAAAAATATGTATGATAACTTTTAAATTTGCAGTAAATTTTGGGCCAAATAAGGGCCTTATTGCCCCTACTCCTTTGCGGATCTGCGCAGAAATCTACTTCCGTTTCTGGTCTTGTTTGCATGAGACTTTGAATAAAATGTATATTTATCAGTCTAAGAAAGGAACTCAATACTAATTCATTTCTAAAAATTGTTTTTTTATAAAAAAGAACGTTATCTGATGACAGCGTTTCTTTGTTTACATTGAATATGACATCATAACTTAAATAACATCACAACTAAAATCCCTAACAACAGAACCAAAATCGGAAACGTTGCAGTATTTCTGTTTCTCTTTTTAACATGTTTGATTTAAAAAACATGAATACAGACTTCGTCCCCATTTACAGGTAATGCTAGTCAAAATAATTATGATGTCTGGCAAGGCTATTTTAACGTCATAATTAATATGAGGCAGGCATTACCTGTGAATGGGGACGAAGTTTGTTTAAATTAATTTTTTTGTAACTTAAATATTTGTTACAAAAAGAAACGGAAATACCGTAACGTTTCCGATTTTGGTTCTGTTGTTAGGGATTTTACTTGTGACGTTATTTAAGTTATGACGTCATGTTCAATGTAAACAAAGAAATGCAATGCATCAGGTAACGTTTATTCATACCAATTTGAAAGACAAAGAATGATTAAAAATGAAATATTGGTATTGTGTTCATTGAGTTCCTATATTTTACTAGACTAATCAAAGTCTCACGACAACAAGACCGGAAAAAGGAAGTAGAGTTATGTGTTCTGCGCAAATCCGGAAATTAAAAAACGCGACAAAAAAAAATTGAACGATTTTGAGTTCATTAGTACAATGAAAAATTCGGGAAATTTTCCCGATTTTTTTTTTCTTTTTTTTTTCTATTGAATTTTCTACTGTAATAGTGGACTTCGTCCTCGTGTTACATGACGTCTGGCAATGCTATTTAAATTTTTTTCTGGGACGCCTTCATACGTCTAGCAAGGCTATTTTAATTTTTTTCTGGGACGCCTTCCTAGCCTTGCCAGACGTCATAATTATTTGGATTAAGGTAAAATTAATTATTATCACTTCTTATTTAGATAATTTTAGATTTTAAAATTGCCTATTGCGTATAGTATAAATTGATATTTGTGTATATAATATTCCAGTGGATGGAACCATTATTTGTGTGATATGTACCGATTATCAGGTTATCTGCATGTTGATATCGTAAAATATCAGCTGCGAGACATAATATGAAGCTTTTTGTCGAGTGAGCGTAGCCTTCATATAATGTCAAGCAGCTGATATTTTACAATATAAATATGCAGATAATCTGATAATCGATTTATCGGGCTATATTTGCGTGTTTCGGAAGTGTTTTCTTTGTTTCACCAGCACACAAAAGATGACTTGATAAGTTCGGGTCAAAGTTATTAATGTCGGTTCAAACATTATGACGTCGCTGATATGTCCGGGTCAAAGTTATTAAGGCCGAGTCAACGTATTTGACGTCACAAAGACATGATACGGAATAATATTATGAGCTGAACAGAGTGATATTGACAGTGGGACGACCGATAATTATATATATATTCGTGGTGGTGGATGTCACTCCAGCTATAATTGGAGGTGTGCCTTGACTGGCAGTGGCAGAATTTATTATACAGATTACAGAATGCCTGCCTCATAACAAATAATGAAAATAAGGAGATGTGGTATCCACTATTTCAATAACCGAATTCAATAAAGCTTTTGTAAAAAATTTAACCAACAGTTTGTTACAATGTAAAAGATTTTGTTGAAATTTGCCTTTTTCAGATGAATATAGTCTTACTTTTACTTTCTATTTAACCGGAAATAAACATTGGAAATCTGAGTTTACGTAAAGTCCAGAGACTTCCGAAAGTTTTACAAATCACGTGACATATTGTTGACAAACTGAAAGGACCCAACAAGACGAGCCTTACAAGACTGATAGGAAATTAAATCGAGCTGATAATGAAACGTTGGATGTTGATCTTATGAACAGATATATAAGAATTCCTCTACAACTTAAGTAGCACCATCTGCAAGTAAACACTTCAGTCGACGGAGGAAACAGTCAAACAGCTTCACACAAAAACTGCAATGGCGGAGAAAAGTCCAGCCACTGCTGGTCAGGTGAAGATTGGCCACTACATTCTTGGTGAAACACTAGGAACTGGGACATTTGGAAAGGTCAAAAGTATGTGTTTTTGTTTATTACAGACATTGCCATAAAAAAAGGTCAACCAATGTTATAAATATGGCATACAGAAGGTGAAGGTCATTGACATAATTTGTATACACAGAATTCCTATTAAAAATAACTGGAACCTTGTCTAAATGATAATTAACCTACGAGTTATTCTTAGTTTGTTTCACATCTTTTAAAAAGTTGATATTTGTGAAAGCCATTAGTGCGTTTTGGGGCATCCTCACTTCTTCCCTAATATGAGGCAGGAATTACCTGTGAATGGGGACTAAGTCTATGATTTTTTTTTTATTGAAAAAATTATGCAAAAAAGAAATTCATTGAGGAAAGGCTTAATGTGAAATATGAAAAGGTACATGTAGGACAGAGATTATAATAACTAGAAATAAATAAATAAAAGCAGGACAAGAATTTTTCCACCTACGTGACCTAGCTCCTCCCCCTCCCCCCTAAAAATCAAATGGTAGCTCCCTTACCTGAAGATAAAGCACAAATTTAAAAAAGCCTTTCAACATGTTCAAGATGTCATAATGGTTTGGACTTAACTGCAGCTGTGTCTGACAGTCACTTAACTTCAACTTCATTACTCAGCCAAATCCTTACTGGTCATCTAACACACCTTATGGCTATTTAGTCTGGTCTGGAAAAAAACCAGTCATTTAGACAAATTCCTGTAAGTGTCAAGTGTTTCAAAAACAAAGGAACCTAAGTCCTTTATTTAATGGCAAATTCAAAAGCTTAACCACATCAAACAAATAGAACATAACTGTTACATTCTGGACTTGGTAAAGCCATTTCCATATGTACATGAATGGTAGATTAAATCTGGTTGTATAACTAGCCAAACCTCTCACTTGTATGACATTAAAAATACAATTGTGATTATATTGACAACAATGAATGTACATGTAACAAAATGAGTCGATTTCAGTTGCTTCGCATTCATTGACATTGTAATTTATACCTCATACATTGTACCACACATGATAGTATGCTTTGTTTTCTTTTCAGTTGCGACACATTATATCACCAGTCATAAGGTGGCTGTAAAGATTTTAAACAGAAACAAAATAAAAAGTTTAGATGTTGTGTCTAAGATCAAAAGAGAAATACAAAACCTCAAGCTGTTTAGACATCCACACATTATTAAATTGTAAGTCTCCAACATTGTATGATATTATATTCTTAAATTAACTTTTAATTTTAGAATATATTCATTGTAATTTTTATACATGTATATGTATATACATGTATACCGGTAATCTGAGAATTTGAATGTCAAAAATATTAGAAAAGTATCAGAATTCGAACAAAACATAAATTCACAAAATTCAGTGTTGATTGGTCATCAAGAGTTAAATGTTTAAGGATATTTGTGAATTCTTGGATTATTATTTCTTTTTTATTGTATTGGCTTTTAATGTAAATTCAGTTTACAAATTCTTATATTTAGAACAATTATATCTTTTTCTATGCCTTTTAATTTGTTTTGATGCAAAGTCTTTAACAATGTCCAGAAAACACCTATTGGTGACATGTCAAAAGTCAATTTTTACTTGATTAAAATGATTATACTTCTCTATAACCAATGTAATAAATCTTGTTTAAGTGTATATACATTTGTTTCATACTTTAGTTATCTCCATTTCTTGTTCATGTGTATATACATGTTTTGTATGTATGTGATACATACATGTACTTTAGTTATCTATATTTCTTGTTTCCTCTTTTATCATGTTTATAGAAATCCATTCACTTAATAGAATCCACTCTGACTTGGATGATTCAAATCTGTCTTCTCTGAAAAAGGATATTATATTAATTTGATTTTGTTGCAAGATTTGAAAGTTTGCACATTTTGGATCCATAAATTACAAAATTGTCTTGACTACTTACATATATATATATATATACATTGTAATTATCAATTATGATGACAATATTATATTTTATTTACACATTTCTAAGATAGTAGGTGGAGTTTATTTCACCAAATATGTTACATATATGTACATGTAGTAGATGAATAAGATTTTTTTTTAACTGGAAGCAGAATTTAGAGCATTAAAGTTGGTCAGGATTCTTAATAGTGATCCATTCTTACCTTAGATATAGAAAAAAGTTGTTTGAAATAGCATAATTTTATATGATTGCTGATGTCAACATTGTAATGTTTCCTTTACTGTGTATGGTTAGTCTCTTGATTCAATTTTATCTCTTCAAACTAACTCCACTTCTCTGTTCTTTAATTTGAAAAGACTTAATGTCCATTTTATTTGCTTTGTTGATCTATATTGTTTCACTGAATTTCAGTACATTTTTTGCATTTTGAAATATGTTACAAAAAAATATATATTATTTTTAGATATGATCACTGTTCCTGTCAGCCATCTTGTTTTAATTATTGAGAATATCTTACCATGCTTACAGTTAACTCATCTCTGTACAAAATACCTGAAAAAAATCCAAATAACAATCTATAAGTAACTTCATTGGAATGATTGTGAGTAGTGTAGATTCTCCTTTTCCTGTCTTCACCAAACTTTGGCTCTGTTTTTCAACCTTATTTGATATCAATCAAAGCTCAAGTGTCAAGGTCATCTGGTTACATTATTTAAGAAAAAAATATTTTAGAATTAAAAGGTATATCTATTTTTGGTCTGATTCATGTTTGCCTAGAATATAAAACAAATATTTTAGTCCAGTCTTTGTTGATGTAATGAATTGTTTAGCCAAGTACATGTAAAGTATTTTGAATTTTGATGATGATCATGGTAAAATGTCAAAATTTTGTGGGAAGAAATAGTCCGGTATGTGGGATAATCTTATTGCCATTTTGGGATGCCTTCCAAATACCTATTTATAGATATATTTCTGAAATCTCTGTTTAATTTCTATTAAGAGCAACAATCATAAAAAAAACATGACTTGATAGTTGATACATGTACATGGATTTATTCGGTCAAAATATTTGGTGATATCATTCAACTTAGTTAGCTAGTTTAAAGCAAATACAGAGAAAAATTTCAAAAGTGGGACCATTTAAAAATTAGACATTTGTATATCAGTTGTCTTATCCTGTCTACATGTATATGATAGTCCAATTAAATATTAATTTTACCTAGATGCCTTTGACATTGAGACAATCTTACTTTGATGGAATCGCTTGAATTGTTTTGTGTTGTATTTTATGAGACCATAGAGTCTTAGACTTTAATTTACAGAGAGAATAATAAGAAATTTAGTTAATAAATGTAAGTTTTATATGTATCAATTTTATTCATGTTAATTATACATGTAGATATACATGATATATATGAAATAGACACTTTTTTACATACATGTATTTGTGTACTATGTTTTTCAAGTCGACTTAAAATCCTTTTACATGCCTTTCTTCTTATGTTAAATCTTAATTTTATTCAGGAAAGTTTTCATTTAAAACTTGTAGATAAATTTTTTTATTCAAACACTTTCTTGTCAAATTAGAAAAATACTGATTTGACTCCAATTTTGGTTGTATTTAATTTGATGGTTAATTTTTGTTGCGTAATAAAACCTCAGGTATCAAGTGATGAGTACCCCTACAGATATATTTATGGTTATGGAGTACGTGGCTGGCGGGGAACTGTTTGATTATATTGTCAAGAAAGGCAAAGTAAGTCTAAAGCACTAGATAGGAGACTGTCTCAAAATGTTTTTTCAACTTACAGAAGCAAACATGGTCATCTTGAACCATGTTGATTATTTTGAAAGACACTTAAAAATTGAAATGGCTTTTAATCAAATTATAAATCAGACCATGGCCATTTTGTGAGAATAAATTTTTGGTCACATTCAATGTATAAAATGTATTGCAGACATAATCTGCCGTCATTTCTGGAAGTTATAAAGCATTTTGAGACAAATTCTGTAGATATTATATAATAGCACTGGATTGTTTGCTAATTTGACCTGTTTCCGGCAGGTACCAGGTGATAAGTACTCCTACAGACATATTCATGGTGATGGAATATGTGGGAGGAGGGGAATTGTTTGATTACATTGTCAAACATGGAAAAGTAAGTATTTATATTAAGGATTATCTCCCCTTTCTTAAAATTGCACCAATTAGGCTAGTTGTGAACAAATTTAAGTATTTACAATTTTTTATCATACAATGGAAGAATACACATACAGTACATGTACATACATTTATACAGCAGTATGTAGAAATTTCAAAATACAAATGAACATGCTGCTGTTATAAAGTAGAAAATTTCCTCAATATTGGTATGTTATAAATGTAGGTTAGCAGTGTTTTGTTGATCTTAACATTTGAGTAATAGATTGTTGAAGTTCTCTTGTGATTGATTCTTTGATTTGGTGATTGCTGTAATTTAAAACTTGTGTGCCACTCTAATAATACACATGTAAAATAATCTAACCACAGAATTATAACTGGAATGGGTATTATAACACTGCATCTGTAGACTCAAATCACACAATGTTTGTTTATTCTGTCAAAATTATTAAAGTAATCTGTACTCATATTTTGGATGAGAATAAAGAATAATTGAACACAATCATGATAATGGTTAAATTTTAATCATATTTATTAAATTGATGCATGTGGAAATATATTGTAACTCTTTTGCATGAAGCTTTTTAAATACAAATGTATACAAATGATGATGATATAAGCATATATTTGAAATTCAGATGTATTTTTTAGGTTGATATTTTAGAATTTCAGATCTTTTTCTTATATTGAATTTAAGGTACATGTACATATAGCTGTCTTGGAAGACTTCAAAATTTCAATTTGAAAAACTAGAACAAGTGATGATATGTATATCTTTCAACATGTAAATCAAATGAACTATAAATGAACAGCAATTTGATGATATTTTTTCCTGTTTGCCTATAAAGTTGTAATATAATTAACATCTTAAAATCAAGATACGTTCAATTATGAGTGGGTAATTTCTTAGCACAATATTGTTTACATTTGAACACAGAAATTATAGTCAGCCAAAATTATCATGGTTATTAGGAAATATTTCTAGAAATACATAGTGTGGTACAATGTGACATAAACAAAAGAAGTTAATGTGAAAAAAACATTAGGTGAATGTGATTATCATAGTTAAAGTTTGTAAAAGTTCTGATACAAAATTGAATTTATTGATACTGTAGTTTCATTTTATGTAGATGTAGGAAAAATTGGTTTTCGCTGAATTTTATTATTTAAACAAATTGCATACAAAGTGTACAATCTGAATACAATATGAAATCTGTATTTTGATGAACACTGTAGTTTGTGGTACACCTTTATAAGCTAGGAAATCCTGGAAATTTAGTTCCAATGTATAATAAAATATTCATTATAATGGTTGACCGTATATCTGTCATTGCCATACAGCAGCCGACAATTGTACATGATATGATTTTGGTTTGCTGATTCTATATGCCTGTAAATTTACTTAATTTAGTTAAAAGAACCAGAAGCCAGAAGATTTTTCCAGCAGATAATATCAGGAGTAGAATACTGTCACAGACACATGATTGTACATAGAGATCTGAAACCAGAAAACTTATTACTAGATGATAAACTTAATGTTAAAATTGCTGATTTTGGTAAGGAAATGGACCTAAGGAATTTGGTGGGATTAAACATGACCAACCCTTTCCTAACTTTGGACAGCATTTCAACAGCACAACATAAAACACCCCAGTAGAAATCAGTTAGAAATGACTCATCAGATTGCTTCTTTCACACACTAGTGTAGAAATATACATTAGAAATTATTATTCATTACAGCTTCATATAAACAGTATAATCCAAAATTTAAGAACCAAGGAAATAGACATTTCAAACTGAGTTATAGATAAATTCTTCATAAGTACATGCTACATTAATGAGATTTAGTGACAGGAATAGACAAACCATATATTCAGTTCCTGTTATATGCAGTAACTTTTTTTCAGGTTTGTCAAATATGATGCAGGATGGTGAATTTTTGAGGACAAGTTGTGGTTCACCTAATTATGCTGCTCCAGAAGTCATATCAGGAAAGTAAGATATACTTTTATGTCACATATATAATTACAGGAAGTAATATGTCATGTATGTTGTTGCTGACATTCATTTTCCAATAAAGGTTATATAAAGCAAATGGTCTCCATGACATTATTAAATCAACACATAGGAATATTTGAAATAAAGATAAAAAAAAACACTTTTAAACTTGTTATTTCTGTTTTTAGCATTATGTTGATAATATAAAGAATTGATTTTTTTTTTAGGGTTGTAAAAAGAGTTCATTTTGCACACATTTTTATTAGGCAACAGTTTGTATAAAACGTGCTTTAATCTAATCTTTTACACACTAATCACAAAACAAAAAATATCCTACAATTCTTAATACAGCTAGTAGAAATGATCTTACTACACATATTAGCTGTCCCTCTAATATGTTTACAAGTTTTCAGTATATGTTATTTGTTTCAGATTATATGCTGGTCCTGAAGTAGATATTTGGAGTTGTGGTGTCATCTTGTATGCTTTATTATGTGGAACTGTAAGCTAATTTAAAATTCAATCAAGTGTTTTCTTGCTGCAGCTTCAATATTATATACTGGATTAAACTATATCCACAATATTGACTCAGGCTGATGATGCAGTCTAAAACTTCAAACACTTCAACAAATATATGTTTAACTACCGGTATACATAGCTCAGGAATTCACTTTACAAAAGACTTACAAGTACACAAAAAATTCTTGTGAGTCATGAACATTTCAGTAGTACTTACAATAATTTTTTTTTGGTGAAAAGAACCCCTTTGTTTTTCAATAGGATAATTAACAATTTGAATCAATTGATTTCTCAGTGACTCTGCTTCAATATTCCAAACTGATGTCTATAAACTGATTAATGATATCAATATCATGTGTCTGACTATTGTTTGTGAACTGATTAATCTTATGTGTTTGAATTTTCTTCAGTGCAATTACTAATCTATCATTGTATTTTTAGCTGCCATTTGATGATGAACATGTTCCAACATTGTTTAGAAAAATCAAATGTAAGTGGATCATTTATTTAGTAATTGCTCAAGGAGATGAATAGAATATATTGGAGGTAACTCTATATAATTCAACAAAATGTTTTACATGCAAGAATAGGATATGTCATAGGATATGAAATTGAAGTTTTTTATTATCAAAGATTGAAACTTTCAAACTAGTCAAGATTTCCCGTTTTTGCTACTGTATATATTTGTGTAAAATTAATGTTGAAAGATATTTGAGATTTGTTTTAATGAATAGTTATGTTTATCTCAAAGAAAAGATAGAGGTATACTGTTCACTATGAATTCATCATTATTTGTGGGATACCAATATCGTGGGTGCAGATGATCATGAACCCCAGATTTTAAACAAAGTACAATTTGTCTATAGGCTAATATGCAGACTTTTGTAAAAACTCTTAATGAAATATCTGCAAAAATGTGTTTTCCCCAAATCACAAAAATTGGTACCCACTTGAATAAATTAACCAAATCTTGAATGAGAATATAAAAAGAATTATAGTATTTAACACATGTTGAGTATCCTCCTTGACTTACATTTAAATAAAATACATCTATCACTTCATATTAGATTTGAAAAAAAGAAGATTCAACAGTAAGATTACAATGCCCCTCTTTTGGCATAGCATTAGCATTATGTAGATGTGTACAAACAAAAGATTTGTGATTTTATTGTTCTTGCATACCTTAAAAAGTGATATGCTATAGGTCGTGAGGATATTGTGCTATTTAATTTTTTTTTCACACCAATAATTTGTTCTTCAGCTTGTTAAATAAATATCCTTTTTATTTGATTATTTTTAACAAAAAGAATGATGCAAATGATTTAATCCTACAAAAAGAGGGATTAACATTGAAAATGTTTTAATTTATTTTGCAGCTGGTATATTTGCTGTCCCTGACTATCTTAACAAAGAGGTTGTTGGACTTCTGTGCATTATGCTACAAGTAGACCCACTAAAAAGGGCAACAACTGCACAAATCAGGTAGAGTTATACACAGATAGTTGCATCTCATCCAGTGAGTCAATACCTTTTTTTAGCAAGAAATCAAAGGTTTCCCTGAACATTGTTTTCTAGTATCCATTCCATTACAAACATATAATTCTTGTCTGGCAATATATGATATTAGAATAAGTCATAATTGCCTTTGATACAAAAAATTGCACTTGCACAAAAAAAGCTGTATAACTTTCACAGAGCATTAAGTCAGGATTTTTTTGCACTTCATTGAAATAAAATTTGAATTACTTTCAGAGAGCATGATTGGTTTAAGAAAGATCTACAAGATTATTTGTTCCCCTCACCACATGAACAAGATGCCTCCATTGTAGATATGGAAGTTATATATGAAGTGTGTCATGTGAGTTATAAATATTATTCTCAGGATTTCTCCATTTTGACAAAGAGTTGACTTTTATTATGAAATATATATCTAATTAACACATTTACTTGGGAAAAAAAGAGCATTACACAACTGACAGTACATCATAAGTGAAGCTTATTGATGAATGCAATTATTTTTAAAACTCTAACACACTTTCGGGAAATGTTAGCATGAGGGAAATTAGAAAAAAAACTTGCAGTTTTAGATATTTTTGTTCTTTGGTTATGTATGAAAAGAATAGTCTTAGTAAATATTTTAGATAATGCATATATTAAATAGTGACAGTTCTGTGAAAGCTGGTTATCATCAAGTTTTATGAATGAATGAATGAATGTCCAAATTGACTTAAGGAATTTTAAATTTCATTATTTTTTATGGTACAATATATATGTTTGAATGCTGTCATATCTTTTAAAATGATTTTGTTTTTAGAAATATGATGTAAGTGAAGAAGAGGTTGAACGAGCCTTGTTAAATGGAGATCCATATGATCAGCTTAGTATTGCATACCATCTCATACTAGATAATAAAAGACGTCAAGATACATGTAAGTTGTAAAACATCTCATACTAGATAATAAAAGACGTCAAGATACCTGTAAGTTGTAAAACGTCTCATACTAGATAATGAAAGACGTCAAGATACCTGTAAGTTGTAAAACGTCTCATACTAGATAATGAAAGACGTCAAGATACCTGTAAGTTGTAAAACATCTCATACTAGATAATAAAAGACGTCAAGATACCTGTAAGTTGTAAAACATCTCTAGATAATAAAAGACGTCAAGATACCTGTAAGTTGTACAACATCTCATACTAGATAATAAAAGACGTCAAGATACCTGTAAGTTGTAAAACATCTCATACTAGATAATAAAAGACGTCAAGATACCTGTAAGTTGTAAAACATCTCATACTAGATAATAAAAGACGTCAAGATACCTGTAAGTTGTAAAACATCTCATACTAGATAATAAAAGACGTCAAGATACCTGTAAGTTGTAAAACATCTCATACTAGATAATAAAAGACGTCAAGATACCTGTAAGTTGTAAAACATCTCATACTAGATAATCAAAGACGTCAAGATACCTGTAAGTTGTAAAACATCTCATACTAGATAATAAAAGACGTCAAGATACCTGTAAGTTGTAAAACATCTCATACTAGATAATAAAAGACGTCAAGATACCTGTAAGTTGTAAAACATCTCATACTAGATAATAAAAGACGTCAAGATACCTGTAAGTTGTAAAACATCTCATACTAGATAATAAAAGACGTCAAGATACCTGTAAGTTGTAAAACATCTCATACTAGATAATAAAAGACGTCAAGATACCTGTAAGTTGTAAAACATCTCATACTAGATAATAAAAGACGTCAAGATACCTGTAAGTTGTAAAACATCTCATACTAGATAATAAAAGACGTCAAGATACATGTAAGCTGTAAAATCATATGGTAAATTATACATAAGCACTTGACCTCCTTTCCCTTGACTCAATGAAATTTATTTTATAACCAAAGACTGTTTGATGGAATTAGTCTTACTTTGCTTCATAAAAACATGGCCAACATCTATATACTTTATAGAAAGTACTCCAATGCAAACCTTTGTGCTTCTTATTTTTGCTGACTTGTTTTTTATTTATTTACTCAAGGCAAAATTCATACAGGAGCTTTTGGAGAAGGAAGAAAAAAAACCCTAGCATTATCCTTTAACTTCATGTTTCATTATATAGAGGATGCTTCGAATTGCATGTTTTACATGTTTAGATATACATTGTAATTTATTAATTTTGTATTGAATAATATTAGAGTTTTCTATATCATCAAAGCCATGAAATTTGTTTCCTAATAATAAAAGTTATTTTATGATTTATATCATTTTTAGCAATGGACATAGACGTCAATGATTTTTATCTGGCAGCCAGTCCACCAACAGATTCATTGCTGGTATGTTGATGATATCTAAACAAAAGTATACATGTCAAACATTTCATTAAAGTATGTAGTGCATATTGCTTTCTAGGAATAGTTACTATTACAGGAAAAGTAAAGTGGAAAATATCATGTTATTATTTGAATACACAAAAAAATGGTGTCATGTTGCACAAGATTTGTATTTAAGCTGGTTCAAAAAGACATGACAGAATTTGACCAAACTTACACTGAACAGGACATGAGGTTGTGTATTGGCTTTTCTCAAACCAAAACATGGACCATCATTTCCGCTTTTATTATTGGGACAGGGAAGCTACACGTCTCACACTCTTTTTACAGATTTTTTTTTATGACAGGAATTGAGTTTTTCTTACATTTCTATCTCTTTTATCATATTCTTAACAAGGTTTCAACAACATTTTAACTTCTCAATAAAGAAAGATATAGATGTGTTATAGAAAAAAATCTTTCTCCTTTTCAATTAAGTGAAATAAATTGTAATCTTATTATTTTCAATTTCACAATTGAGTTCCAAAATGTTAAATCACTTACACTTGTATTTAAAACAATGCCTAAATAGATAAATACTTATTTGAATTTTGACATAAACATCTACTTCATTGACTTAACAATGTTTCCAAAACAAGAATGCAATATAAATTCTGTAGTGTTGGCGCTACTCAAAGTTAAGTATTGAGAAGTTGCAGTCAAATTTTGATGGCACTTTTGTTTACATGGTTGAACATTATAAAATACACTTTTCATGGTTTCTTAATAAGTGCAGTTTCTCAAAGAACTTTATATGGTATTAAGTGTCACTACTTTGTCAGTTGTGCAACACATTAATAAAACAGGGAAATTCATTTATTTTAATTTCTCTGTCGTGATTAAACAAAATTGTTTTTTGTTTAAAAGTGCCTTCAAATCTTTAATTTCTCTGTTATTTCAAAGGAATCTTGTTTTTTAAATTTTTATTTATTATATTGTTTAAAAAGTGATACTTCACATTTAGAATATCTGTCAAAATATGTCCTTACACATAAAACTGATGTAAAATACAGATTGATTTAACATGGACTCACATATTAATTTTTGATGTAATGAAAATTGCAGAGTATTGTCTTTACATTTTTTGGCAGATGATTTATCAGAATAAATCAGAACACTTCATATATATATATGATGATCAAAAATATACATGGCCTATACATTTTAAATAATTCTTTAATAGGATATCCCTTATACATGTTATAAGAAGATGCACCCAAATGACACCAATGTCGTGGCAACATATTACGTTAGTTGATTGTGGCCATTATCAGGTAGAAGTAGAACAGTATTGAACCCTTCCTTCTGTTAATTTTCAAAAATGATATTTTTCAGAAAAATAATGTAAAGTATCAATTTGTTGAAGTTATTTTTAAATGTTATAAGGTTCATGTTTTTGTTTGTGACTGTTTCATTAAGCAAAGTTATTGATGTTTGTATATTAGAACTGCAAAGACAGGTAGCACCAATTTTTCATTTGACTGTCATTTAATTTTGAAATAGACCTACCTTATAATAATGACATTTGAAAATTGAGGAAACATGTTGATAGCAATGGGGCTTGTGACATCCTAACACAAATATTTATTTTTTTATTTTTAAAGAAAACATATGGTTTTTGTAGTTAATAATTTTTAAAGAATATTATTTTTCTATTTATTTTTTAGTCTACATAAAGACTTGTGTTATTTGAGATTTTATCAAAATGCATGTATAAGGGTCCTAAAACTTAATATAGAATATTGATGAACTAAGGAACTCTGGATTTAATGTTATTGAGACAGCAACCCAACAACAAATATACACCAAACATCTGAATTGTTTTGTGTAAATAAGTTACTTTCAAGCTATCTTTACACATAATAGCATTTTATAACGAATGTTATTAATTGTTGTTTGTTTCTATTTTTACCAGTCTCGTTATACACACTTGGTTGGCATGTATAAGGGTCCTAAAACTTAATTTAGAATATTAATGAACTAAGGAACTCTGGGTTTAATGTTATTGAGACAGCAACCCAACAACAAATATACACCAAACATCTGAATTGTTTTGTGTAAATAAGTTACTTTCAAGCTATCTTTACACATAATAACATTTTATAACGAATGTTATTAATTGTTGTTTGTTTCTATTTTTACCAGTCTCGTTATACACACTTGGTTGGTTCACCGCCAACACATGAACAAGTATGTATTCAATATCACTGTGTTCCTTCATTGCTTATCATAGCTAGATTGTTGTAGTCAGTAACCATACTATTGTAAAGATTTGTGGACATCTCTTTGTAATTTTATTGTTGCAAATTTAATTTTGATTTTGGAAGTAATTTTACACAATGTGCTGCAAGATTTATTTTTTGCAATGCTTTCATTGTTTATATATTTTGCAAGGCTAACAAATTATAAAGTTTTTGGTAGAATACACATATTTACTGCAAAACTTATATAAGTCTTGCTTGATTTATAGATCTTTACATATACATTTGTACATCTAAATGAAGTATTGCATATATACTAATAATAGAACTTTGTATGGAAATATTCTCACCTTTTTCAAAATTCTGCTCCTTCATATATTATGCACCAAATCTTTGTATAATTTTATTAATGAACGAGAGTTTTCTATAGCAGAGAATTTCTGTATCAGAATTAGATGCATGGACTTATTTCTATGCTTGTACATATAAACTACATTTGATGTCTGGAAGTCTTTAGAACACTATGGTGAAACCCTATACAGCAGACTACCATTTTACCACGGACGGCTGCTCAGTGTATGATGAGATGAGTGTGCATGGCTATAAGGGAATTTCCTGGTTTTGAAATGCTTAATATTTCATATGACTGTACTAATGTACATATTATGGTAGACTATTTGTGTCCATCTGTATGATTTTACAAATCCTTTTATATAGCAAATAGTAGGTTTCATAAATACAAAATTTTTAGTTTTGTTGATTAATCCATTTTTCTTCCAGGGTTATGGGACTACAATTGGCAATTTTTCATCTCGGGTAATGACTCAAGTTTGCTTCCATAGAATTCCATAGATTTTGTAACAATGTCACAACTAATGAAAGTTTGCTCCTATTCATTTGATGATATTCAGATTTCACCTTTCACAAAATCATAGATATTTTTTAACAATGACACAACTAATGAAGCTAGTTAGCTCCCTTTGATTTGATGGTTTCTTGTGTCTCACAATAACTCATGCTCTCATTAATTTATATGAAAATTTAAGACACTTGTTTATTCAGTTATACTATTTGTCTTGCCAGTGAAGAAAGTGGCAGAATGGGAGACATCGGAATGACAAACTGTTGTCGTTGGGTAAACTATTAAGATAACTATTTTATTCAAAAGATAGAAGTTATGCTACATACCTGACGTCCTGACTTCAACCTCATTTCATGGATAAGTGATTCAAGGTTAAGTTTTCATTGTCAAATCCTTTCCCATTGGCAATGCATCAACTATATTAGGTGTGTGGAAAGATTGTAAGGTGTACGTCTGATTGTCAGATTTTATCTGTGCTTAACCTTTTTTCATTGTTCATTAGACAATGTTAAGTTTTTCTGGTTTGGTCTATTTCTCAGATGTAATAAGCAACTAGGTCACTTTATTTGGTGAATGGAATGATTTGTAAGGTGAAATGTCTGTCAGGCAGATTTCATCTAATCTTGATCATTTTGGTCAATATTATTTTTTCATGGTTTTGACTAGTCTTCTGATTCTATTAGCAATATGTAAACTATATTTGTTAAATGAAATGATTTTTTAGTGAACTTTTCTGTTAAACAGAGTATAACCTTGGGTTCTTTTGTCAATGTTTAGTTTGTATGGTTATGTTTCTCAAGACTGTGCTCTTGCATTAAATTTACATACAATATCTGATATCACTGGATATATCTGGAAACAGGCATATCATGGCTTCTGCTCCAACAGTTTGTTTTAACCTTGTGGAAAGGAAATTAATGAAAGATCTGATAATATATTGTTTACTGATGTTATTTTCATGCAGTTGCTTGCAAAATATAGATATTTTAATTTTTTTGCTAAAACCCAGGGACTAATTGCATGAATTGTAATAAGATGGAGAAGATCGATGAGTATTATTGCTCAGAGTGCACAAATATAAGATGTTAAAGTAATACAATATAATAGGCTACCTGTTTTCCATATTGTACAGTTATAGTATTGTCTTTTGTTTTAATACTGATATTTTAGGTATTAGTAACCTTATGATCATGTAGAGTTTGTTTTTGTTTGTGAATTTTAACATCACTTTCTAAACATTTATATGATTTCATTGCTTGTAATGTTTTGTAATGGTTGAGAGAAAAAAAGAGTATTTTGAGTAAACATTGATCTTTGAAGTAAATTTGATAACCTTGCACACAAACTGATACATCATGTACACATTTCCTTCTTACAAAATCACCTGAACAGGGCATGGTTTTAATACTTCTTAGTATTTATAGAATGAAGTGGTATGTACTCCAAACATATAAAAGACTCTTAGTGATTTTGTGTCTCCTTGTTTAGTCAGCCATCCAGTATGACAACAAAAATGTCTTATTCCATACTAAATTTAAATTGTTGTGATATTTTAAAAGTAATAATATAATGCTATCATAATTGAGTTTTACCAGGAGGCTATTTGAAAGGTAGAGAAAAAAAAGCATCCAAGTCTACAACAAATAATTGATTTTTGGATTTTAGCATATAATTACTAAAAGATTAATGTTTTTTGATCCAGCAACATTAAGTTGTGAAAGCAAGACATGGATCCTAGATTTCCAGCATCAGCAGTGTCAGCATTTAGGTTTAATCTGTGTGATTTTTTTAGACATCAATAACTTGGTCAAACCTTGATCGAATTTTAGAAAACTTTTGCAGATGCTTTAATATGTTTTTAAAGAGATAATGTCTGAAATAAACTTTTGAAAATATATAATGGGGCCTCTTTGGCCAAGTGGTCTAAGAAGTTTTTTTACTGCAATTACTAGCCAATCGACACTGAGGCATTAGTTTAACTCGCCGCCCTTGTGAGTGCACAAGATTACAATCTTAATAGACTAGGATTGTCAGTTTTCCTATTGAAGGCCAGTGTTTATCTCCCAGCACTCTGGATTCCTTCACCAATAAAAACTGTGGTTTGTGTTGTGGTACATATATATATTTAAAACTAAGAACACTAAATCTTAAGTTTTTTTTATTCATTCTTGATATAGAATTATAAATTATAAATATGAAGACCATTTCTTTTTATTAAGGCTTTTAGGAAATGGATAATAATCTTCATTCGAGTAACCAAAACAGTTTTTATAATAATTGTCCTTGTAGCTATAAGCCAATCAAACTATCCATAACTTGGCCAACCTATTTAGATAAAAGTTGTTTGTCAAACTTTGATCATAAAGATTAATACTCCTAGACACAGCCTCATTCTGATATCTTTCCTGTGTCAATCTTTGTCCATACATATATTTGTTATGTGAATAGATTTCACAACTTTAAATATACAGCATGAACTAGGAGATTCAACTATGTAAAAATGAAGATCTCAAGTCTTACATTTAGTCTTCATCAAATAATGTCAACCACTTTATGTTACACTATATACATTTATTAGAAGGTATAAGTTCAAAGGTCACCTGTCAGCAATAACCATCATTCAGTTATTTGGAATAGTGAAACATGTAGTGCTATGCAAAACCTTTGTTTTTATCTGTCATTGCTGCATAAGTGCTTTTAAAATTGTACTCAAGAGAAAATTGACAGTTAAAATAACTAATGAGCAAGGTAATACAAATTAAAGTGTTGTCATACTGGTTAAAAAAATTAAAAAAATCCTTTTCACAGTATTAGGGGTATATTGACTTTCACAATTTATATTTATTTAGAAGGCCAACAATTCCATTCGGTATTTTATGGTACTTTATTTATTAATTAATACATCAGTTTCTCATGATATAGACCTATATATATATTTCTTTTATTTCTACATTCCTGTGTTTTAACTTGAAATGTTTGAAATCTAGAAATAGTATGCACTTATAATACCACAGCTAGTTGTTATATAAAATGCACAAATCGAGTTATACTATCATTTGACATTTTTATGAATAATTCAACTTTAGCAGTTTTTGGATGGCAATGTGAAATCATAAAAGTTTACACTGCAATGGCATGGATTGCTATATACTTCCTACCACATTATTTATGGTGAGACATATTATTTTTGTCACAAGAACTTGTCTGTCTGTCTGTGAGCATCACTAAAGCTTTTCCAATCAAATTCTTTATTAAAAAGTTTAAACATAGGAACAAACTGTAGAAGAAGTATATTAAACGGTGGGTAGTCATGGTAGTTGTAGTGAATCTCCTATTTTTTGTTTCTGATTGATGTTGTGGTTTCTTTACAATACAAAGACATTGTTACTTCTACATCAGGTGGATGTTCATCAATACTGAATATACAGCTGCATAAAGTTTGATAGAATTCTATGATATAACATGTAGGTCTAGAGAAAGGGTAAAGTGGCCCTTGTTTTAGTCTTTCCTGATGCTTTTCTATCATTCAGCACCTTGTAGCTGCTGCTTCTCCTACACAAAAGACTCAATTTCAAGGACTTTTTCAGAAAATCCTCGCTACCTAAATGTTCCCTGAAAAATTTGACGAAATCTGTCATATTGTTTATATTTAGCAAGTAAAATTTAATTATGAAAAAAAATATTATGCAGAATGTGGTGTTAATTTAAGGCATATACTTATTGCTATTGTAAAATATATAGATTATTTATGAAAGCATTTCCCCTGGTAATATTTGTTTAACACAATACAAAAATTCATCCTTGACAAGAAGTTACAATCTATGTGGCATGTATAAAGGTTAATTTGTATGTAATGTTTCAGCTTGTGTCACAGTGAACTCAATTATGTTATGTATTGGACTGTTTTCATTTTGATATTAATCAACAATATTTTTCTCTTTTTTTTAGGCCACTAGTCCTTTAAGGCCACATCCAGAAAGAATGCCAGGTATGTTAGTATTTTGACTGAATTAGAAATTTAAAATGAAAATTGATTTAATTTAAAATGATGACTGTTTTCAATTATGTTGTAAATTGATAATGTTTTATCTATTATGTT
This sequence comes from Mytilus edulis, assembly GCF_963676685.1. Lineage (NCBI taxonomy): Eukaryota > Metazoa > Mollusca > Bivalvia > Mytilida > Mytilidae > Mytilus > Mytilus edulis. Next base: position 113,805,600 of record NC_092344.1, on the reverse strand, counting down.
CTTTGACTTAGAAACCCCCAGCCTTTCTAAGAAATATTTTTATAATTATTGATTTTAAGAGGGTTTCTCAACTTAAATAGTTACTGTACAAAATAAAAAGACCTTACAGAGATTTTATGACATGAGGATTTTAAATACTGCAGGATTAGCTAAGAAGGAATTCATGAATTAGTAGTTTTATCATTTATGTTTGACTGCATGGCTGTTAAAGGGATACAACTGGAAAACAGAAGTATCCTTGCAAATAATTCCATATTCCCTTTGGTAGCTTATACCATTCCACTCAGTTATTTGAGAATGTTAATTTATTTCTTTTGTTCAGCCTGTAACAGAATTTTGATAATTTTCAGCTTTGAAAATGTTACCAGGTAATAAATGGATGTGGTTAGGCGGACTATGTTAACACATACTGAAATTGCATTCTTATTTTTTATTGTCTAAATTTGATATCCCTATATAACTTATTTTAAAATGTGAATGCTACATTATAAATACCATTACTGTCAATAGCTATTGGGTACTACTTGTAACAGTTATTTTTATTTGCTTGAAGAAGTATAAACACAAATAAATATACTTATATAAATAAATTTGTTATATTAATATTTTCTTTGAATAATCTTTCCTTAATAGTTTTCTCTGAAAAATGAACTTGAATAAATAATTTTTTATCACAATTTCTAAAATTATCAAGTTTTGGGTTGTAAAAACATGCCTTTCTACAATTTTTCTCAGGTTAGGTCATCATTTTTTATCAGACTTCAATTTTTCATCCCTCAAGTTATTGTGAAAGGCCTTCAAAAACAGCTCCTTGGAGGCTTGTAAATGAGCAGTGTTTTGAAAATAAATTTGTGTGGTTTTTTTTTCTTTAGCCTTAAAATTCAAATTATGTTTTATTGATTTCACATAATTTAGTAAAACAATATTGTGTAAAAAAGTAAGGAAATTTGAAATAAAATGCACATGCATGTTTATTAAATAGAATTATATTATTGTACAGTGTCATGCTTGGTGGCTTTCTGTGATGGCAATAACAAAGATTTCATTTTTTAAATGTCTGCTATAAATGGATCATTTAAAAAAAGGAACATGTTTAAGATTTTTAATGACCTTAATAAAATGTAGTCTTACTGTGATCTCATTGTTCCCATTTCCATATAGCAAGTATAAATATCAAAAATAAGAAGATGTGGTATGATTGCCAATGTGCCAAGCCTTCACAAAAGACCACATGACACAGAAATTCACAACTATAGCATTATATTAACCATATGGCCTTTAACAATGAATAAAACCCACATCACACAGTCAGCTATAAAAGGCCCTAAAATGACAAATGTAAAATAATTCAAACTAGAAAACTAATGGCCTGATTTATGTACAAATGTGGAAAAACTGCTACAAACAACAACCACTGAATTACTGTCTTGATCTGGGACTAGCACATACAGAATATGGTGGGGTTAAACATGTAGACCGTTGCCCCTTACCTGGTGCCTGGCATGACAAAACGAATTATTTAAAAAAGAAAACCGCCAGCCTGATTTATGTCTTATGTGATACTCTGTAATAATAGTATTGAGGTAAACAGTTTATATAGTACTAAAAGTAATTGTTACTAATTGTTGTTGTAACAATAATCTCATTTACACAAAACATGAAAAAGTTGTTTAATATTTTTATACCCAAGCTGTATCAGAGTGGGCATTAAGTTTTACCATTGTTTGTCTGTCTATCTTTACATAAAACTCAATATTGGTTTTAATTCTTCAACTTATGTGAACCACACACCAAATGGTATGAAACCTCAACGAAATGTTATGAAACTTATGCACAATGCTTTATTGCCACAAAACACATCAAGTTTTAATTTTGGTGGTGTCACTTATACCATTCTAGAGTTATATGCCCCTTATATGCTAACTTCTGTTTGCCTCAAACAAATTTGGTTAGAGTCACTGTTACCATTCTGTTGAGTTATGTTCATGCATTTAGCATGTTCCAGTGGACATCTTCCCTATTTATATTAATTCTGTGTTTATTTTTATTGTCTTTTATACATATAGAAAAATTGCCATTGGACATTAATGTGACAACAATCCATTATTTTTAATATAATTTTATGTAGTGATTTTTGTACTGTTTACTTTGGCATTAATTAAATTACTGCCAACAAATGAAATATAAAGTAATATATATATACACATGTATAAGTATCATAAAAATGAAAATTGTTTTACCTGTCTGGCAATTTGAATAAAAAAATTCTGATCTGTGTCCTAGCTTTACTTACAAGGTTCTGACGACACTCATTTCAACTTTCTGTTTTGGTAATTATTACATCAGCCAATAAAATTTCTGCCTCCAAATTATTTAAGCTGTGTATGATATTGACAAAACCAGATGATCTGGAAAGTTCTTATTGCGAACCCTATGATAGTTTTCCATAGATTCACCTGCAAGTTACCTGTCGATTTAAACTTTTGTAGGTTCTATTGTCCCATCTAACAAATACAATAGGTATTGTTCTCTGTATAGTTCATTCACCAGGACCTTTAAATTTCTTCTAGGAGAAATATATCACTCATTGATTAATTTACCTGACCAAAAAATTATTTGTTTTTTTTATTGAAATACTTCTATAAACTCACATAAACTGTATGCAATATTGTATTTATTCAATATAATTATCATTAATATATTTTCAATCTGTTCAATATAAAATCTGATTTAATTATAAAAAGTTTATTTTAGACACATTTTTTAGTATTTTCCAATGAATTTGCATGTTTTTTTTGTTGTTAATTTATAGACTATGTTTATGAAGACCTTAATTTAAAAATAATAATATTCAAATTTTTATTTATCAAACACACAAAAATATTTATTGAATATTTGATCAGAAATCAACTTTTAATTTTTAAATCATTATTAATATTGAACACATTAAAAACGAGTTTTTGGTATTGAATAAATACAACACCACATGCAGTTTTGTGAGTCCTTTCTTAGTATTGGTATAAGTATTTTTTCATCATTGACAGTTCAGTTTTTTGTTCAGGTACAAATGTATATTAATCAATGAGTGATATATTTCTCCTAGAAGAAATTTAAAGGTCCTGGTGAATAAACTTTACAGAGAACAATACCGGTTGTATTTGTTAGATGGGACAATAGAACTGCCAAAAGTTTAAATCGACAGGTAACTTGCAGGTGAATCTATGGAAAACTATCATAGGGTTCGCTATAAAACAGAAAGAAGAGAGCCTCGTTAGATCCTTTTAAGCAAAGCATGTCCACACAATCTGTATTTCAATAAGATTACATGTCTGACTGAATATTCTAATATATCATGGACATCATGCTACCTTATTGTATAAATGGTTAAATAAAATATATCACATTTTAAATAGAACATTAATTGTTAGACATTTAAAGGATGAATATGCTAGTTTTATTTTTCATTCTTTGTAAAGCCGAATTGATATATGATAAAAATTGAAACATAGATATTTTATTTTTCAGAGTTGAAACATACATCCCACACTTTAGAGCCTTTACTAGTGACAGCCAACAAATCTCTGACACCACCTAAAAAAGCAAAGTGGCATTTAGGTAAGATTATTAGTAAACTCATCAAGTATTATAATTTGCATAATAACATCACAAAGAAGAAGTTTAAAATAGAGTTGCATTATCTTTTTTTTTTTTTTTTTAACGATAACAAATATTTTTATTCAATTATTTCCTGCTATATCCTGGATTATCTTGAACTTTCATTATGCCAGTTTGACAACATATAATAGCTCTACATCCCGCAATTCTGTTTTCTATTCTTTACAAGAGAAAGAGAGATGTCAGTTTCCATGGATAATCATGAAATGTGTAACTTGTTTTATTTTCTGAACACTTTGTACCTTAGTGTAGGTACAACAAATGTACGAATATGTATGGCAATTTTTATAGGACCCCAAAAAAAATTTGCGTCGTATAATGCTATCATGTTGTCGTCGGCTGCATCTTCTGCGTTGCCGTCATCTGAAGACGCATTTAGTTTCTGGACAATAACTTTTGTTTTAGTGAATGGATCTCTATAAATTTTTACTAGAAGGTTCAATGCCACTAAAGAAAGGTTGGGATTGATTTTGGGGGTTATGGTCCCAATAGTTTAGGAATTAGGGGCCAAAAAGGGGGCCCAAAATAAGCATTTTTGTAGTTTTCTAACAATAACTTGTGTTTAAGTGTATGAATCACTGAAGTTGTACCACAAGTTTCCATACCATGAAGGGATGGTTAGTATTGACTTAGGGGGTTATGGCTCAAAATGTTTTGGAATTAGGGGGGAAAAAAGGGAAAAACTAGGTTTTTCTGGTCAATGGACATTTAAGACAATTTAAAACCAGTGTAAGGGAGGTAATTCAGAAACATTTAACATACAATGCAAGGTATGTTCTGATTAACCTCCCGTACACTACTTGTAAATTGTGTACAAGAAAAATGTCAGGTTTTGGACTAATTGCAAAATAAAGGGGGGTGATAGTTGTTTTCAAATTATTTTTCCTAATTTCTCAAATTCCGAATTTTGAAAAGTTTGAAGAAGAAATCTTTAATTGCACAATATTGTGCAATAGATTTGTAAGATCTTGACATTTGTTTTGTGTCAGAAACCCATATTATGTCAAAAATTTGATCACAATCCAAATTCAGAGCTGTTTCAATCTTGAATGTTGTGTCCATATTTGCCCCAACTGTTTAGGGTTCGACCTCTGCGGTCGTATAAAGCTGAGCCTTGTGGAGGACCTGGTTTGTTTTGCAGTAATATTTGAGCCACATAAGGTACTACTTTTTATTCCTGTATAACAAACTATCTCTCTGACCTAAAAAATATTGTTATATTTTAGGTATTAGATCACAAAGCAAACCACAGGACATTATGCATGAGGTTTACAGAGCTATGAAGACATTAAATTATGTAAGTTTCCATCATATTTCCACTTTTTTTTTATAGAGAATGTTCTATATTTGTATCTAAGGAGTAGGAAATCAAATTAAAGATCCAATGATGGTTCTAGGAATTAATGAAACTCAAATTAAGAAAGTTCTTCTTATTGGTACTTGTTTGGCTTTATAAATATTTTGATCTGAGTGCACTGATGAGTCTTATGTAGACGAAAAAGGTATTTGGCGTATTAAATTATAATCCTGGTACCTTTGATAACTATTTACAGTTTAGATAGAAAATATTTTGATAGATATGATTGATAAAATTTACAATTATTTTGATAGCTTAGAAAAAGCATTAGTGCTATGAGCTTTAAGTTAAGCAGTAAATATAATCAGCAACCTTTAAATATGTTTTCAGGAATGGAAGGTTATAAACCATTACCATGTTAGAGTTCGTAGGAAGAACCCTGTATCTGGTAGATTTGTGAGTATAAACAGATAAATTGTTAAAAAATTACATACTAATATTGGTTTTTCTGTGTCATGTCAAATGGGACATCATTCTACCCTAGGACAGGACAGTTGAATTTAACTTCTAAGAGTGAATAAATAGAATTGTATGAGATGCAGTAACAGAATTTGTTAAATGAAGATATTTTGGCAAACTTTGACATTCTTTCCCAGTGATATTCAAAAGATTGTCATTTCTCTGTGAAAGGGCATTAGACATGGAAGCCTATCAATGACGCTATCTTAACAAACTTAGTGAATTGATACGAATTTGATTTCATAATTGAATCTCATTCAAGAAGAGATGAGAGCAAGCAAAAAACTTATCTATTATTGCGAACCCTATGATAGTTTTCCATAGATTCACCTGCAAGTTACCTGCCCATTTAAACTTTTGGCAGTTCTATTGTCCCATCTAACAAATACAACAGGTATTGTTCTCTGTGTAGTTTATTCACTGGGACCTTTAAATTTCTTCCAAGAGAAATATATCACTCATTGATTAATTTACCTGAACAAAAAATTGAACTGTCAATGCTGAAAAAATACTTATACCAATATTAAGTAAGGACTCACAAATCTGCATGTGGTGTTGTATTTATTCAATACCAATAACTCTTTTTTAATGTGTTCAATATTAATACTGATTCAAAAATTAAAAGTTGATTTCTGATCAAATATTCACTTTTTTGTGTGTTTGAAAAATTAAAATTTGAATATTATTATTTTTAAATTAAGGTCTTCATAAACATAAGTCTTTAAATGAAAAACAACAAAAACATGCAATTTCATTGGAAAATACTAAAAAATGTGTATGAAATAAACTTTTTATTATTAAACCATATTTAATATATTGAACAGATTGAAAATATATTAATGATATATTGAATAAATACAATATTGCATACAGTTTATGTGAGTTTATGGAAGTATTTCAATAAAAAAGAAGATAATTTTTTGGTCAGGTAAATTAATCAATGAGTGATATATTTCTCCTAGAAGAAATTTAAAGGTCCTGGTGAATGAACTATACAGAGAACAATACCTGTTGTATTTGTAAGATGGGACAATAGAACTTACAAAAGTTTAAATTGACAGGTAACTTGCAGGTGAATCTATGGAAAACTATCATAGGGTTCGCAATAACATGAAAACATAAAGTCAGTAAAGTATTGCTCCACTGAGAATGAAAAATGTAACTTATATTGTATCAACATATTAACAGTAAATTCTGAACATATAGTTTATATTGATAATTTGATAAACAGTAATATTATAATTAACAGGTAATTTTTCTGACAGTCAAAAGACATAAACTGTGAATATGATATAGATTGGCTTAGTTTACCTGTTAAAGTGAAAGAAAAGCTAAGAAAGATTAATAACCAGCTAGTTAGAAATTTATGTAGATCCTGATAAGCAGTGCTTTCATATTTTTAAAAAGAAAGTAAGTAGTAGATTTGATATTTTTCTACAACCAGTGTTAATATAATGTAAAGTAAATTAATTTTATGTTTCAGTCTAAAATGAGTTTACAGCTTTACCAGGTTGATCAGAAGAGTTTCCTTCTCGACTTCAAAAGTCTGAACTCAGTGGAATTGAGGGAATCATCTCTACATTCGTCAGAATCTTCCCAGAGTTCCATGGCACACAGTTTACCCGCTACACCAGCCTCATTTTCAGATCTAGGTAATTTTAGTGTACTTTCATTTTCATTTTGCATCTCATCCTAACCTTGTGTCTTGTTCACATTGAAGAATTTTCATATAATTTTTGACAGTGCTAAATGATTCATTCAGTTGAAAATTTTGCTGCACCAGTCAATGACTGAAATTGTGCACACAGATTCAATGGAGCACTATAATATCATTATACTGACTTACAGCTTATTTGTACAGCAATATGCACAAAGGAACATTAGTTTCCATTACAGAATGTAAGATATAAACCTCTCATTGACACTGAATATATAATATGTGATTTAAATAAAGGTATGCATTTCATTTACAGAATATCCTATCTTTAATAGACCTGTTAAGGTTCCATTTTCTCTTTGTGAAATAGACGAGATTTCCAATAGTCCTTTTATAAGTTAGGTTAGACTTTTTTCTAGCCTGTTTCTGTAAAATATGGGTTTTCAAAATGACTTTATGATCTTTCTCCTAGGAGATGGACTACCAGAATGTTTAAGTCCAATCAAATTTTACAAGTTGTTCATTACAGCTCTATGTGACATGATGGTCTCAAATTTGAACTTAAATTCCTGCATATCTATTCAATTTATTGAATGTGCTTTGTGCTTTGCTAAAACAAAATAAGACAAATCACTTACAATAAGTGTTGATGAAATATTTCTTGCAAGTGATCCACTCTATTTTAAACTGTTAAAAAATGTCAGATGTAGGAATCATAACTCTGGTGTTGAAAACCCAAGCCACCTTTAATTGATTTCAATAATGTATATTTGTTTGTAAAGTTCTGTTAAAACTGACTTGTTGCAAGAAAAATTAATAATCCTTGTAGCAGATATGTTGGAAGGTTTTAATTGAAATGTTCAAATGAAATATGAATAAGATTGACCAATTTTGATTCAAAGAGTTTGTTTTATATTTATATCTCAACTTTCATTACTTTTATTATCAAATTATTCCTTTGCATTTGCCATTAACTTTTGTTTCTGTAATTACTGAAATTATGGAATATGCCAATACAATTTTTTATATGATTTTTGTATTAATAATTGAATTTAAAGTTGAAAACCTATATGAGTAAAAAATGATAAAATAGATTAGAGATTAAAATTCTTGTCTGGTAAACTTTTAAAGTTCAAGTAATGTTTTGCTATTCTGTGTAATTTTTTTTTCTATGTAAATGTAAATATATTATAGTAAAGAGAAATGATTCAATAAATAATTCAGCATCAGATAAAAAGTTAAAAGGAAGAGAAAAGTCTCCAAGAACTGCCATGTTCCTTAAGGTAAAATAAAGCACCATTATCATTCATTTCTTCCAAATTAATGTCCCACTTGTTTATAATTGCAGTGATAGTGAAGCCTTTTGTCTCGGCAGGGAAGGCGACTGAAAACATACCTCGTCATCGTAAAATACTATTTCGTAATATTCGACATTTTCCTTGTTGTCGTTTACCATATACTCCGTTCAGTATACTTCCAGGTGAAGAATTATTATGCTACTGTCCTGCTGTTGCCGATTTTCTTCAGCTATTTAGTGCCATTTTGTTTTGCAGGCACGAATCCTATACTTATAACTTTAATAACCGTCTATGTTTCAATGGCAGCTGATGTAGAATTCATGCATGCTTTTAATAATTATGAAAGCTACTTTTAAATGAAATGGTGGATATTTGAAATATTACCTTAGCACATTTCTTTTTGTTTGCAGAATATTTTGAATAGTGGAAGTTGTTTTCAGATGCCAGATGTTATACTCTATGCATACAAAGTTTTATGCAGGGGGGGAGGGTATTTGCAGTCACTTGCCCATCAATCTGTCTATCCATGTTTCCTGTAAGCTAATCTCCTAAAAAAAATGGACAGATACTGATCAAACCTTACACAGTTGTAAAACACTAGGTGAGGATGTGTGTAAAGGAAGATAACCCAGGTCTGTCACGTTTAAGGGGAGATAATTGAATTCAATTACTTCAAAATACTAAAATTAATTGGGGCAGGGGATTCCTAATTGTTATTTCACTCACAGTTCTATTTCTGCACTATTTATTGAAGACGAATCCTAGGTTGTTATAAGCTGGCTTGTGAAGACAGGTTCTGCTGAAGCAGAAATAGATATATTTTTCATTTTTCTTATATGCATGATTAATCAGCTCAAAAAATAAAACAAAATGGATTACTAAAAACAGTATATTTCATTCCGATTTTCATGTTACTTATTAAATTGACCCCATTCGAACAAGAGTTGTTAAGTGGCAGACTTAAATCAAACCAGGATTCTGTGAACTTTATTAAATTAAGGATTCCAATTTCACATCAATAGATTTTGCATTCATTATATCATACATGTTTTTATCCAAGGCATAATTTCTATAAATAAGAAAAAGACTACTTAATATGAAATGTAGGAATTATTTAATAGTGTTTCTATAAAGTAAAGCAGAAGTATTTTATGATCTATTGAAATGATTTGATATTAAATCAATTTTTTTTTTCACAACTCAATTAAATTAGTGACATTGTGATTTGTTTAATGCTGTCAGGTGGTGACCCCCTTTAAATCAGTAGGGTGTGGTAGATTTTATAGGGGTATCATGACTTAACATATACCATTAAAGGTGATGTCATCCATTAATGTTATTGTATTTCATTGTTTATTTCTATACATAACTTGGAAAAAAGTCTTGTGTTTTAAAATTTCTCTATAGGGTCCCCTACAAATCCATATAGAGGGTTAGTAAAATCAATAAGGAATTTTGCCTTATACCTCACCCCTATGGATTTTACAAACCCTGAATGGATCTGTGAGGGGACCGTAGTAGACCATATAACTCGTAATGAGGTATTACTCTCCGAGTACATTACTGTTTAAACATAAGTCATGATTTCTGCATATATGATCAGTTATAAGAAAATAATTATATGGTGTGCCTCCTGCGAACTCAATAATTTTTTGAAAGATATCAGTTGCAAAGGATTATTTTGAGCATATGCTTCGTGTGATAAAAGAATTGATATATTCTGGTGTTTTATTATTATCTTTGTTTCTACCGTGTCTTTCTTGACATGAATAATTACTCACAAAAAGCATGTCGTGTTTGTTTCTACTTGTTAAGTCTGGATTTTAGAGAAAATATTAATTGAGGCATAGCTTTATTATTGTCAGCTCTGGTAATTTTGAATGAACACATGAAAATGTGCTTTGCCTAGTTGATTTTGTGACAGTTATGATATGTGTATGTATGATATGATATCTTGGCTGTGGATCTGGAATTACATGTAACAGATAACTTTTATATAATAGTTAAGCCATATTTCAGACATTTTGGTCACTTGTCTTCTTTAGTTTCTCTATTATTCTTCTAACCTTCATGGCTGACAAATCACCTTTCACATTTATTTAGATGTCATACTTTTAGATCCTTGGTAATGTTATGTCAGACACCTTTTTTATAAATAAAAAAATTCTGCTATTTACTTGGATTTTTTTTTCTTTATTACCTATTTTATTAATTTTTATTTAATATGATTTTATATATGATCTATATTGTGTTTACATTTAATTTGTACAATTACAGTCATTTTTTTAGGGGATTAAGACTATCACAATATTATAAATTTTGAATTTGCATCAATTGTTTTTAAATGACCATTTCAGTTTGTGACATGACCACTCTGATGTTAAACCTGTCTTGGACAGTCATTAAAGGAAATGCATTCTTCCATAAAGTTACAGAAAAGAAATTTATTTTGTTATTCCATGACACAAACTGTTCATATAACATTCTAGACTGTAGAGTCTAGACTCTAGACAAAAGATAAAGAAAATTAACAACACTTTATTGCTGTTTTTCATCTCAAAGTCACAGTGGGGTCTTTAACAATTGGCGTAAGATCACAGGTTAAAGTTCGCTGCTAAAACTAGTCAGAGCTTTACTTGTTGTTTTGCAATAATTATATTGGAATAAGTGAAAGGTTGACATTATTTCCCAGTCACTGGAACACTGTGTGTCTGAAAAAACGCCACACGATCTCATTATGCTTAGCTTTTTATCATTCAATGTGCCTTTGGAAAATTCTTTTAGAAATTTTTTTTGTTTAAAAATTTCATGAACTTTGCTCAATAATAAAACAAAATTGAGAATGAAAATGGGGAATGTGTCAAAGAGACAACAAACCGACAATATAACAGACAACAGCAGAAGGTCACCAATAGGTCTTCAATGTAGCAAGAAATTTCCGCAACCGCAGGCGTCCTTCATCTGGCCCCTAAATAAATATATATCTAGTTCAGTGATAATGAACGCCATACTAAACTCCTAATTATACACAAGAAACTAAATTTTAAAATAATACAAGATTAACAAAGGCCAGAGGCTCCTGACTTGGGACAGGCGCAAAAATGCGGCGGGTTAAACATGTTTATGAGATCTCAACCCTCCCCTATACCTCTAGTCATTGTAGAAAAGTAAACGCATAACAATACGCACATGATGTCAGAAGATGTAACAAAAGAAACTAAACTATCTTTTTTTTTTTGGAAAATGACGCAGTCATTGTTCCATAACTGCCGACCTGATTTCTCTGCCTACCGCGCTTGGTTTCGTATTTACTAATTTCAATACAAACTGGAATGTGCTTGTGTTCCTTATCATTATGCATGAGCATTGTGTAGTAATCAGCCAGGAACCAGTTTACAAACTAACTGGTTTCTGTTTGTATTCCACTACAGTCGAACAAAGTGTTGTAGTTTGACAGGAACCAGTCCAGAATTTTGTAAACTACAAAACGTAATCGGTTATTATCATTCCGTTTTGGTGTTTCATACCGACTTATATGGTTTGAATAAGCTTAAGACCCTTCAAACATTAATGTGATAGGTATATTAAAGACTGTTTTACAAAAGGATGAAACTGTTTTGCTTTAAAAATCGTACTATAGTGATATATGTTATGTACGGATTTCCACTCTCACCGGTTAATTTCTTCTTTTACACGTGCTTTTGAAACTTCCTGTTTAAACAGAATACAGAATTAAACATCGCAAGTTTTAAAATTGTTTTTTGAGTGAATTAAACTTATTTTAACAATCACGAAGCGTTCGGGAATCATTTCAAGCAGTTTCTTCTTCTCTTTGATGATGGAAAATAGGTTTTCTCAAGAAAATACCGCAAACGATCGCAGAGGAATTGAAACGTACAAGTCAAGTCGGCACCTGGTTAAATTGGCATCTAGTCAAATCGGCACCTATTTGACGTCAATTCGGCTTCCAATAATATTTATTATAATATTTTCTATTCAATTAATTAATAACTGTTACCAAGTACATAGTGAATATTAGGTAAACAACGAAACCAAAGTGAATATGTTGTTGTGTATAAAAGTAAACAACGAAGCTATTGTTTTAACCATTAGACAATTATTAAATTAAATGGAAAACTATGAGTCCCGTTCAATAAATCAAACTTTCATGCCAAATAATTAGCAAATTTAAGGTGTTTTTTTTCAGTAATGTTTAAACAGCATTAAACAAACAATCCTGTAAAAGACTCAACTGGTTAAATAATGCATAAAAATATCCAATATCTCATGTATTAGTCCAAATAATAATGACGTCTGACAAGGCTATTTTATTTTTTTCTGGGACGCCTTCCTAAGACGTTCGTAGGAAGGCTTCCTAAGAAGGCGTCCCAGAAAAAAATTAACATAGCCTTGTGGTCATAGGAAGGTGTCCCAGAATAAAATTTAAAAAGCCTTGCCAGACGTAATAATTATTTTGACTACTCATATATATCATTAAAAATACACCAAAAAATTCATGTAGTTGAGAAAAATAAATACATACAAAATGTACATGAACATCCAAAAAAGTGAAAGTTAGTATTAACTCTTTTTGCTTTAAAAATTTACAACTGCATTTAAGTATTGAATGCTTTTTTTTTGTAAATTCATTGAGGTGTAAAAGCGTTGACCGAAGTACTTTTTGTATGAAGCGCGTAAGCGTAAGCGCTTCATTCTAAAAATGTGCAAACGGTCAATGCTTTTGCAACCCTATGAGGTTACAAAAAGAAACATTCAATACTTATAATTACTTTTTTTAGCTAGGATCATGAAAACACGAATTTTATAACTTTTTTATTCAATTCATCTGTGCACTTTATTGTGGGACCACGTGTTATCATGAATGAAAAGTTTTATTGAGTGATGCAATTGCTTGAGGAATAACATGTGATGTGCAGTTAGCCAATCAGAATAAAGTATTATAATGAAACATATATCAAATGTAATTATAACAAAATACATTACGTTGTAAGAGTTATCTCCCCAAACACTGTTTTTCTTGTGGCCACCTCTCCTTCGTAACCGTAAAAGATTTTATTTTACCAAATTGCTCGTTACATATTAAGGATAAGAATATTCGTTTGAACCATAGCTCTATGGGGACTCCATATGAGAGTTATTCCCCCTTTTTCATTTGATTCAAGCGATATGCATTTTCAACTGGTAAACCATAACTGATAGAGACCTAGGGTCTTCATGAGGTCATTGGTACTTAAAATGAAAATGAGGTCGATGTCAAAGGTCAAGGTCATATTATAAATTTTGATTTTGGCTTATTTTCACTTCTTTTCAAATACCGTATGAAATTTTGACAAATAATTTTACATGTCCTTACTTGTATATTTTGGTTGAAAGGCTGCGCATACAATAAAAGGGAGTTTTTGTCCATCTTACATTTAAAATTACGCGTCAAGTGGTAGTACTCATTAACCAAACATATTAAAGACCTAGGATATTTTGATTCAAGGTCCATGGTTTGTGACCTTGAAATTGAGGTCAAGGTCATAGGTTAATAGGACGTCATAAAGCCATAAGAAACTAACATTTTAAACTGATTTTTCATATTTCAATATAAAAATAGATCTTTTCTAGTGGAAAGACTTCAATTGTTCTCTGAACAATTTGTTTTTAATTTACTTCATATTTTGTGGGAGAAGGGGGTTCAGACTATGTGGTATCAGGTCTGTTTGCGCCCAATACACTTTCGCACCTCGCACGTTCACACCCAAGGTCCGTTCGCACTCTACTCATTCGCGCCCAATTTTAATTCAAATTCAAGTTGAATAATTGGAAAATCATGATTGTTGTTTTAAATTGCTTTGGTGTAAATACTGAATGTATTTATAGCTTGGTATGAGTAAAACATTGAAGATTTTAAAGGAAAACACAAAAGATAATTGTTTTTAAGCCCTTTGATCTGAAACAATAAAATATAGGAACCAAAATATAGCAATCCACTATTATAACCAAAACATGATAAAATTAAACACACAGAAAAAAAATTAGTCAGAATCTCACTTCATTATGAAAGAGGTCAATGAAACAAAGTATAGCAATACACTGACCAAAACATGATTAAGAGTTATTCAACGCTAAATAAAACGTTGACAAAATACCACTTTATTTAGAAAGGATTATTATTATCTTTAACAATACGCTATCCAAAACATGATTAAGATTTATTCAACACAAAAAAAAATGCTGTCTCACTTTATTTTGAGACAATGACAACAATTATACTTATAAGAAAACACTTGCTTACAGAGTTATTAAACACAAAACCAATTAAGATTAGTTACGAACATGTAGGGTGTGAAAGTGAAAGGGGGCGAACATGAGTTGGCGCAAACGTGAATGGGCGCGAACGGACCCGGATTCAGCCTATGTACCAGTGAGAAATATAGAAGCCTTTCTATGGTATTTATTTGTACAATTCAGGTAGTCTTGACCTATTCATTTGTCTTAAAAAAAAACCCAGCCAGTTGGCACCTTCACTTCACACACACACATATACGAATATCAATTATATGCTTACGAGACATGTTGCATTGTTAAACTAATTACGGTATGTGAAAATCAAGACTTGCATAAAAACTATCCCAATATTAGAGACAGTGGCGTCATTTTTCTTCAGAGCTTTCAGCTCTTTGATTAAATATATGTACTGCTTTCTTATATTTTCTTGACTGGGTCTAAATTAATGGTTTAGTTCCATAAGGGTTCATTACCCATTAATTATTTTTAAGCACACGTGTATATTTCTTGTTTAATTACATATAAATTATCAGAAAATATAAGTAATTTCCAGGTCCTTGGTCTTGTATAACTATTTTAGCCATGTTGATATGTTTGTTTGCCTTGCATATTGTTTAGCTTTATAAAAAGCTTGTGTACATGAAGCTTTTGTCATTTTGCACAAAAAGTTTTTCATATGCTGTTTGTTTTAGACAAAAGTTGTTTTCAAACATACGTAGTTGATTAATTTATATCATGAACCTTAGTAATGACATAACTTCCATGGGTTGTCAGCTTCATAAGTATTCCTTTCAAAAATTGAATTTAGTGCAACCATTTTTCATTCATTTTCTTAATTAAAATTTAGAATGTATGAATTTGATATTTTGTCATTTGATTATCTGAATCACAGAATCTATAGATACCTGTATTGTGAGTTATCTGTTGTTGGGTTCTTCATCAGAAAATTTAAGGTCAAAAGTCATATGTGTTTAACTCCGTCACATCTGTTTTTAATTGCTTCCAATTCAATGAAAACCCTTATGCTACTGACTGAATATCTATAACTTAAAGAAGTTGGACCCTGCAATTCATAATTGATATTTTATAATCTGATAATTTAATTTTGGGTGCAACACGTCTTCTGATTGGCTGACAGTGTTTTGTCTATAAGCTCATAGTCATAATTTTGTAATATGTTTCATCAACGTTTTGTTACGATTTACTCCAGCTTAAAATGGAATTTAGAATAAAATTATAAGGAATGACTGTAATATATTGGCTGTCTATTCAAAATAACACTTTAAGATAGTGATTATTCAGCGTGCATTACACTTTTGATGTTATTTCTAAATTGACAGAAAAGATATTACAGTCCTTCCTTAAATATTCAAGTTATAAAATTATGTATTAGATAATTTTACTTTTTTCTTCTATTAAAATCAACATAAATTGGGCAGGGCAAAGGAATCTATCTATTATAAAAAATAGTTTCAATTACAAATGTGTAAATTAAATAACAAAGGATGATAATTTTCATAAACAAATGTGTAAATTAAAAATCAAAGGATGATATTTTATATTTTACATTGCTAAATGCAATTCATTGTTTGACCAGCTCAATGCATGTCTTTGGAGCCTTACAAATTATGCTTTTCCTCTTTAAACTTGTATTCCATTTGCACATGAAAGATTCATATGAAAACCTTTTTTGAAATCATCATTGTCACATATACCTGTATGTATTTTCCCATCCCAGCACCCAGTTGTCATTCAGCACTGGTGTGAGGTTACTTACCATTGTAATGACATGATACTGGAAAGAACCCCTCTTGTTCACAGAGTTAGGCCCAGTTTTCACAGGGTTAGGCCCAGTTCACAACTGCTTTATTGCATACACTTTGTATAATATATAATTGATTTTCAGATGCTTCACACGATACTGTATTATTTTTGCCTGGTAAGTGTTTCTATCAGCTTATGTCACGCTTTAGACACGTTGCACTATCTACTTTAAAATTGGGATTCTCTGAAAATCTAGCTATTACAGTTTCACAATTTAACTCAGTTTTTGTTTTTATGATACAGTTGTATCATACAATTTGTTTTATTTTTGTTTGCTTCATTTGTTTATTTAAAACAGTAATTTTCTTGTATGAATTGATTACTATTATAATACAACAAAAATTTCCTTTGGTACATTAATTATGGTTTTGGAATTATCTGAGAATTCCAAATAAAAATGTGATTGTATAACTTATAATATAATACATTGCTAATCGTTTCGATATTAACAGTTTGACAAATACAGATTGAAAAAATTTCGTTATCCCAGAGGAAATAAAATTTCAAATAATAATAATGTTATTTTTAATACATATACGTGTACTGCAAATAGAGCATGGAATTAGAATCATTGATTTTTTTTTTTAAATTTTTGACATAAGCTGATAACTATGGCTATCTGCTTTGAGGTAGAAGGTTACACAGTATATATATTATAGAATCACCTTTTCCCCTTCCTTTGAAATATTATATATCATAGATGGATGCATGATTTTATTTAGATGAATCATGCATTCATAGAATGCTTCTTAATTTTAGTAAATACTTGAACAATTGAAATATAAAGGAAGGAATCCTTCAAACTTTCTACTGAGATACATTCATGAACACTGGTACATAAACATCTCATATCATCATTTCATTTTTTATATATTATACTTTTTCAATTTCATTCAACGTGTTCATAATTTGAGGATTTTTATTAATGAAAGCATAAATCTTAGAGTGAAAGGTTAAATTTGGGTAGGGAAAAAAAAGAAATCTTGATATTTTTTTTTCCAAAACTGGATTTCACTAGTAAAATAGAGAATACAAACTTGAATGGTACTTGTCCAATGTGAATGCATGGACAACACAAGCAGAATTATTTGCTGAATGTAGTATATAAGAAGTAGTCAAGGTCTGTGGTCACTTGCAAAATACTACACACTGGAATTGCCAGAAAAAAGTCCTTTTCTGCTTAAACAATTTGTGTACTACTGTTATAGACAGAAAAGATGGACATGTTGGTGGTATTTTTTTTTACAAAAGTTTAAACCTTTAGATATATTGCAGTCCGTAGTTGGAGGAGGGAGAAAGAAACTAATTTTCGATTGGCTGACTACCTTTTCCTAAAATATATATGCTTTAAGAAATATCTGTATTCCTTCCTACCTCGGTAATGGATGCTTGTACTTAAATTTATAGCCTGTTTATCTAAGACAGCATGGGTTTACAGTGAATGTACAGTAATTAATTCATTCTAATATATTATATTACTTAGTGTTTGTATGTATAATTAAGATCTTATTAATACAAAAATATATAGAACTGTGTTTAAATATAAATTATGTATGATATTTCCTATATTTGTGGAAACTTAATACACTAATGAAATTATAATTATTCATAAGTTACCAATTTTCATAAATTTCATAGCTTATAAGTTTCATTATTTATATTATCCAAAAATTTTAAATTCTTACTAAATAATTTAGAACTTTATATGAAATTATAAATTTCCATGGAAAAGTTTTGAGCCCTTCAGTAGAGGAATCTTCCACAATCACAAAAGTTGTTATCTTTGACTTGAGGTACTTGAGAAGATAAATGATAAACTTCTTAACTATAAATCAAATATCATATAGGGAAAGAAACTACTTAGAAGTCATTGTTTTAGAACACTCCAACAAATCATGTCATTCAGTAGGAATCGAAATCCAATTTGATATGAAATAAGAAATTTGTTAAAAGGAAAATTTAATATATGTGCTGAAAAATTTGTTGGATAGAATAGTATTAGTTTTAATATGATTTTAATTGTCTCAAATTTTGACCTAAGGCTAGACAAACAGGAGTTTCAAAAGGGAAAACCATACTACTAAATTGTGTAGCAAACTTACTTGCATGTATCAATATTTCAAATAATATTAAAAGGTTCAGTGAATTTTGTTGACATTAGTTATTACTTTGATACTAATTTTCATCAAAAACTTCTGTCATTGTGTTGTTTTACAATATTTTTGAAAGTATAGGTTTCATTGCAGTAAATATCTGTAAATATCTTACAATAATCCTTAACAATTAAATACAGGGATATTATTAGTGAGAATTGAGGATTGGTGGATAAAATTTAATGTAGCATTTATGTAGAATTATTTTTATGCTAACCTTTTAACTGAGGCATGCTTTTCTTGGTTAAGGTTTCTGAAAAGAAATAGTTGATGTCGTTTATCATTAAAACAACCATTAACCAAACCTTATTTGCATTAATAAATGTTCAGATCATGATAGTATAATAATATATTTCTTGTTTGTTTTACAGAAGAAAATATGGAAGTTGATGATGAGCCAATGAAAACTCACCAGACGTTAGAATTCTTTGAAATGTGTGCTGATCTCATAACAACATTAGCTCGATAAGGAGCATACAGAAAAATTGTCACAAAATGTTATACTGACTAGAGGAAAAGAATGTGCAAGGAATCATTTAAGACTGCTTTATGAATGGAAACTTTGTATTAATATTTTCTATAGGTGAATGAAAACATGTATATGCTAGGAGATGATCATAAAACTTCTGGTAGGTAAACTCTAGCTTTGGTACATGTAATATTTCTTCAGATAACCTTAACAAAACCATAAAAAAAACCACACCATCACATGTTACAAAACACACTATGTATTAAACTTGTTGTATATTACTTTATATGAAATGAAGTACACAAAGTATGAAATGATGTTTGTATTGATTTCAGTTATCTTTAGTTACTTCAAGAACACTATGAAATTGATTCTGCATTACTGTTGCATTACGTTAAGTTCACAATGCCTTTCTAAAAATGTGTGTATTAAATTATAATACAAAAGTACGCAATATCCAATACATAAATGTAGTGTGTATATGATTATGTTTATTAAAAGTACTCAATACAAATATAAAGTGTGTATAAAATTATGTTACATAAGTACACAATACATATATATTGTGTATCACATTAGAAAAGGAAATGTCATCTGTGATACTTATGTTGAGGAAGTCCTCTTTTATCAGTTTCCTATTCTATTCAGCATATTTCTGAAGCAAATACACAGATTTCATACAAATCTCTATTTTAATCCGCTAAATGTCTCATTTCTAAAAGTTCTCAAATTGGTTTAATTTTCTTCAACTATTATTGAATGCTTTTTTATTCTGTGAAAAATATTTAAAATTGTGTATGAATGTAGGCATGTTTGGTTTTTCTCATTCTGTGACTTGTACAAAACCACTTCTCTCTTTGTATATTTGTATGACCCAGTCATTGGAATATTAATCTCTTTTTATATCTTGTTGATCGTGTTGAAGTGTAAATAAATAATAAATTTCTAAAATGTTCTGCATATGTGCAATTTTTAACGCTTAGTTTTTATGCAGATATTTTGTTTAAGTATTTTAGCTTGTGTTGTTTTTGTTAGTGGCTTATTTGAGAGAAAATATTGATAATTTAATTTCAAACCTTTTCCCAAATGATTTTAAATTATAATTCAGATGAAGATGCATATCTTTTTTTGAAACTTTATTATTGATTTAATGACAACATTGTCAGAGTTTTACTTAGTTAGATCAGACTTGATGAATTTGAAAGACTTGGTAAAACATGCTGAATGTCACATAGTAGTTTAGTTAAAATATAATATTGACAGTGTAGATTACATGTAGGTTGCCGAATTTCCTGAAAGTTTTCAGTGCTAGTTTCTTCAAGTGCTTGTTTCTGAAAAACTATATGTTTTGTTTTGTTATTATGAATAGGGCATTTATGTAATCAAAATTTTAATGTAAAAATGTATATTGATAAAATATATTAAACAGAATTGGTATTTATATTTTGTTTTCCTTCTTTTTATGTAGACAATAATTATAGAGAATCAGTATATATATATACCTTTGTCCAACACACAACATATGCAATCTATACAGGTTATTCCATGTTTAGTGTTCTATGTCTAGCATTATGTTATTGTTGTTAGTCTTTTCATTATGTTGAATTTGCCTTTTAGTGGCATCTAGTGACAGCTGGTTTGTTGACTATTAATAACTTGAGTTCACAGTTCACAAGTCTTTATATAAAAAAGAAGATGTGGTATGATTGCCAATGAGACAACTATCCACAAAAGACCAAAATGACACAGACATTAACAACTATAGGTCACTGTACGGCCTTCAACAATGAGCAAAGCCCATACCGCATAGTCAGCTATAAAAGGTTCCGATAAGACAATGTAAAACAATTCAAACGAAAAAATTAACGGCCTTATTTATGTAAAAAAAATGAATGAAAAACAAATATGTAACACATAAACAAACAACAACCACTGAATTACAGGCTCCTGACTGGGATCAAATCACTGACTTTCACCACATTTACAGTGATTTGATCCTTTCAATCTGGTATAATATGTAATCACACTAGATTTAAAGATCGTATAGAGTTCTGATTTAAAGACATGTCATGAATACAATGATACTTTTTATGACTTGCAGAACGGTTAAAACCGTTTTAATCATCTACTACCAATTTCTTATGCTATGTAATTTGCCCTTAAGATTAAAATAAAATGTTTGTGCAGTAGAATAAAAAGTGTCTAGTTAAAATATGGAAATAAAAATAACCACCCCATATCCATTCCTCTTTGCTGTGATATATATTTCATCAGAAATCAATAAACAATTTTAATATGAGATAACAAATAGTATATCAATTTTTTAATTAGAAATTAAAATACCCCAACAACTTACATTTTGAGATTAATTTTGGGAGACATTCATGCTCATTTTATCTACTGCAAAAAATATCTCTTAACCAAATGCAAAAGTGTTATATTAAGATTTTAAGCTTACCAGACCCAATGGTTGCAGTAAGTATACTCATCAGTTGACGTCTGTAGTTGTTCTACAAAATCTTCCCCTCTGAAACAACTGAGCAAATTGGAATCAAACTTAGCCACACTAAACTTTTGGGTTATCTGGGTTATTGATGATGCAGTAGCAACAAACCGTCTCGCCCAAGAAAAAAGACTCTGTCTCTATATATATGGGAAAAAATAAACAGGAACAATACCAGAAAGTTAATTACTGGGAGTTGATAATGGTACATCCATAAAACAACTCAAAATGTCAAATCAACAATCATTCCTTGGGGCAACTTTGCTCTTGATCTATTAAACTAGATTATCCAACGCACCATTCCTAGCTAATCAGACATTCTACTTCACAAAGAACGTCTTAACATTATTAAAGGACATTCACCTGTGTTGAACACTTTATCCTACAACCATACCAATCATAGTTAACACAGTAGAGACTATATAGCGAATGCAGCCCCACGATGTAGTCCAATGCAGAACGTGCAATATCTCTGAAATGTAGTAAGAAAGTTTACCTATCTTAGAACTAAATGGCAGCATCAGACAAAAACAACCAAAAGAACTTGTTTATTCGCATTAAAAGTATGAAATATTGAAACACAGGCATTGCTGCACGTTGAAAATAAGGAAAACTAACGGACACTACATCCGAAAAAGCTGATATTCTTAGAGTTAGTTTCAGAAAGCCTGCTCTGAAGAAACAACAACCGAATAAAGAGAAAAACATTCAATAAAAATTAAAACCATCGCAGTACGTAGATATTTGTTTTAAAGTAACTGAATAAGATTCTTCATAAAAAAGCCAACTTGTCCAGATCAAATCTGTGGTAAAGTACAGAGAGAGCTTAGTGGTAAGTGACACTCCAACTGCGATGAAATACATATTTTAGAAATCACAAGACACAGGAAAAATCTCAGGCGATTGAAAACATGAGAATGTTTGATCTGTTTTTTTTTATAATGGTGACAAACACAATGCAATGAACTAAAGACATATACAGCCAACCTTAATAATATGTAAAGATCATAGAACATATAGCCAGAAATGTGACGGAGCACTCAGAAAATACATACGTTTATACGACACAATAAAGTCGACATCTTGTGTTCGACAACGAATAGTTTCGTAACTATTCTGTTCCTTTTGTAGGTAAATGACATGTTGGAATACACCAAACACGGCACAATAACGGCATAATGTATTATGTTATTGAATACAACACCTTTAAATTTTTTTTTATGGTGTACAATCAAACACAATAAAGGCGACATCTTGTGTTCCACAACGAATAGTTTTGGTACTATTATGTTCCTTTTGTAGGTTTATGACCGAAAGGAATATCCCTAAGATGCAGATGACATACTTGATAAAACGATTTGAAACAAAGAAGCAAAATGATAGCAGGAGAGCCACATGTTGTTGCAGCCAAACAACACGAACAATGCTCAGTCCTTCAGATAAAAACTAAGAAAACCTCATTTACAAATGAGAGGGTTAGCTAGCTATAAAACCAGGTTCAATACACCATTTTCTACATAAGAAAATGCCTTTACAAAGTCAGGTATATCTGACGAAACGCGCGTCTGGCGTACTAAATTATAATCCTGGTACCTTTGATAACTATTTACATCACCATGCCACTGATGGTGGACGTTTCGTCCCCGAGGGTATCACCAGCACTTCGGTGTTGAGATGAATATCAATTTTAAGGTCATTTTTATGAATTTCTTGTTACCAATTTTTTAATTTTTCGAAAAACTAAGGATTTTCTTATCTCAGGAATATATTACCTTAGCCGTATTTGGCACAACTTTTTTGGAATTTTTGGTCCTCAATGCTCTTCAACTTTGTACTTGTTTGGCCTTATAACTATTTTGATCTGAGCGTCACTGATGAGTCTTATGTAGACGAAAGGCGCGTCTGGTGTACTAAATTATAATCCTGGTAAACTACTAATAAGACAGATTTTGATTATGCCATTTGATTAGGAAATTTCCGTTTCGAATTTTCATCGGAGTTCAGTATTTTTGTGAATTTACTTTTGACGTTTGACTACATTCTCCACCAAAATGTACTGCAAAAAGAAAAGAGATATATTGGCGTAACAATACAAACAGACTTAAAATGGAGCAAACATGGCAATACTTTTACAGCTTTTGACATGCACACTCTAAACTTCATTAATAAAAAAACTAATGGTAAATTCACAAACAATAAAAGAAAAGCTTATACATCACTTGTAAGACCATGTATACAGCAGCTGCGTATGTGACCCACGTATCAAGTCACAAACATTAAATTTACATGGTTCAGCGCATGGTAGCTAGGTACACTGGCAAAAGATACGATAGCACCAAACCAGTAACTAAAATGCTACACACAATCAACCGAGCAACTTTTGAGAACAGGCGGATAAGAGAACGCATCATCATCTACAAAATCATACACCATCTTGTAGCTATATATCCAACAAGAACAATTATTCTTAATATTTAGTAGTGTTGTTTCCTTGACAATTGAGCATCTCAATTGACATTACGATATACAGAGGTATAGTGTTCCAGTCATTAACGGTGTGTCATATAAAATATGACCAACTGTAGTTTGTGTTAAAACAGTAAAAACTGTAAAACCTATACCTGAAAATTTCAGATACAAATTCCTAATTTTAGGTCATAAAAAATCTTACTTTGTAAAGAACCACATGGTCTCCAACAAATCGACACTATATTTGTTGAGGTGATTGTATCAGAAATGTATTGTCTGACGCAAATACAAAATTTTAATCCTGCTATCTATGACGAGTTAGTTATACATCTTTTGGTTAATTGATACATCAGTAAATATTCGATATTACAATTGGTACTAATTGTGCACTACATAACCTTCAGAACCTTCTCAAAGACAAAAAGAAACACCATCTGTCAAACTGCTTTAACTCCCCTTTCAATTTATATATTGAATGATAATATGATGTGTTTGCACCAAAAAACAAAAATTATTAGAATGATCGCTATCATTTTATAGATTAAAATAAACTTGATATTAATGATATTATTTTAAAAAGACGGTCTGCTCCATATCTTTTATGTTTTACTTGTTTTTGATACGTATTGACGAATTAAAACTATGACTAATTTGATGATATTTGAAATTGTCAACTTCCCATTTTTCAAAACAAAAATACCGAACCCCAAAGCCAATTCAAAAAAAGTAAATCCATATAAACTGACAAAATCAGACGATATCAAACAGAACTGATGAAAATCTTCTGCCATATTTCTGACTTGGAACAGCAATTCCCGATGAAAATGGTAGATTCAACCTGGTTTTATAGCTAGCATGCATAACATACGTCTAGCGTTTATATATTTCAATTAATCCTTTACGCTTGTGTTCACAAAATATGGACTTTAATAACAGCGGTAAACTTCTTACACTGTTACTGCTCAAAAAGCGTGACATGTGTGAGACAGAACTACTGACATCGGAACAACATGAAGTTTACCGTCACCATCACGAATTAGTGTGTCTAACTTAATGTCTCAATTAACTCATAATGAATACAAGGATTAATCTCAACTGATATTTTTTACAAAGACAACTTCTCAAGATACTTTTATATATTATCGTTCAACTTAGACAGGATATGAAATGCTCTTGACATCTTGAAAAGTATAAAATCTTCATTTGATCTTGATTTGATGGAAATGGTTTCGAATTTAAAACCGACAAGAAATACAAACTTCGTGTACAATATATACTAGAAGCACGAGTTTGTTTTAGCTTATTTCGGCAAAATTGATTCATACTGGCATTAGCTGTCAAATTCATGTTCACCGATTTTAATCAAATTCTGTGTGTGTTACATTGTAATGTTGTGTCGTTGTTCTCCTCTTATATTTAATGCGTTTCCCTCAGTTTTAGTTTGTTACCCCGATTTTGTTTGTTGTCCATGGATTTATGAGTTTGAACAGCGGTATACTACTGTTGCCTTTATTTATATTGATTTATAACAATGTAAAACATTTATCCAAACTATTAAAAGTTTAAAATAAACAATTAACAGGACACGGGCATGAAAATACGTAACTTTGTTTCGTGTTCATTTTAGTGTAAACGCCATCTAATTAACTACTGATTTGACCTCTAAAGTCATCCGATGACCATATAAGCGATGTAGACATAAATATAGATATAAATTGATTAAGCAAACTCGTGCTGTTGGATTTGTCTAGGTCTATTTAATTTCACATTATAGATGAAAAATAAATGTTTATCATCGTTTTTACCTGTATAAGAACGATTGTTTGTGGATCGAATCAGTCAATCAAACAATCTACCTTTGTTTCACTTTCAATGTTGACATTCTTTATCTTTAAATAACTTAACACATACAATTCACGTGTTATCCATCTTAAGCTAGGGGGTTAAATTGAAGTTCACATGAATACGCATACTTGCAAGTGAATAATTCATAATCAATGTTTTGTTTTAGCTTATTTTAACAAAATTGAACCACACTGACTGCTAAAAGTGAATTATTATTTCACTATTTGCATTTCATTAATGATTGAGCAAAAAAATTAATATATAGATTTCTCGTAGCTTATGCCCCTTTAAAGCGAGTTTTTATTTCACTATTTCCCTTTCTTTATGATTGAACAAAAATCGAAAATCATCAGTTTTATATAACTTGTAGCTAGTGCCTCTTTAAGATAATTACTCAATGTTGACTGCTGTATCCCTATTTTTAACATTTACACGTATTGTGTCTGTTTGTTTTGTTCACACATCGTTATCAATATAATGTAATAGTATGCGACTATCATACAGATGAGAGGTTTAGCTAGCTTGAAAATCCGGCTTAGTCCACCATTTCTACATGAGAAAATGCCTGAAGTCAGGAATATTACTATAAAAAATATGAGAAATCGGTACATTCTCTTTTTAAAGTAATACATTCAGAGTCTTTCCGTTTAGAATTTTCCTCAAGTTTCACTATTTTAGTAATTTTACTTTTCACTGAAAAATATAACCCATAAATTACCGGATTTTAAGTCTAACTACTTAACTTGTTTAAACTTCCCGTTTCCTCAATTTTTACCCATCTTCAGACGTATATTATTTAATTCAAATTTTAGCAAGATAATAAAATTGAGAATGGAAAGGGGGAATGTGTCAAAGAGACAATAACCCGACCATATTACAGACAACAGCAGAAGGCCACCAATAGGTCTTCAATGCAGCGAGAAATTCTCGAACACGGAGTCGTCCTTCAGCTGGCCCCTACATAAATATATATACTAGTTCAGTGACAATGAACGCCATACTAAACTTTAAATTATACATAAGAAACTAAAGTTAAAAATAATACAAGACTAACAAAGACCACAGGCTCCTGACTAGGGACAGGCGCAAATATGCGGCGGGGTTAAACATGTTTATGAGATCTCAACCCTCGCCCGATACCCCTAGCCAATGTAGAAAAGTAAACGCATAACAATACACACATTAAAATTCAGCATAAGTCCGAGTCTGATGTCAGAAGATGTAACAAAAGAAACTAAACAAAATGACAATAATACATAAATAACAACAGACTACTAGCAGTTAACTGACATGCCAGCTCCAGACTTCAATTACACTGATGGAAAGATTATGTCTTCATCATATGCATATCAGGTTTAATCCCTCCCGTTAGGGGTTAAGTATAATACCATCATAACATATATGAGAAGAACACAACCCGTGTCATGCCAACAACTAGTTTTTAAATAAATTTGTTTAGTGTCGATGCATAGACCTTTTAAGTGAATCAATATTAAAGCCAAGATATGCAATATTTAATGACCTGACAACAGTATCGTAACTATATCCCTTCTGTATAAGTCTATTTAAAGATTTTGTTAGCTTCTGAGGTAAATACTGACATTTTTGTGCTGTATAAAGAATATTACCATAAAAGATTGCATAATAGCATGTTATGTTATAAGATTGCATAATAACATGTTATAACATAATAGCATGTTATTAAAAACAAAATAGAAATACGCATAAAACTGTGATTTTAAAAAGAAAACTTTTTATTTATAACGTTGGTTTGAAATAAATTCGGAAAAAAGTAAAATCACAAAAATACTGAACTCCGAGGAAAATTTAACATGAAAGTCCCATATCAAATTGCAAAATCCATAGCTGAAACAAATCAAACGAATGGTTAACAAACAACTGTAATATTCCTCAGTGACTTGGTATAGGCATTTTTTTTCTTATGTGGACAATGGTGGATTAAATCGGGTTATTTAGCTAGCTAAACCTCTCATCTGTATGATAGTCGCATACTATTACATTATATTGATAACGATGTGTGAACAAAACAAACAGACACAATACGTGTAAATGTTAAAAATAGGGATACAGCAGTCAACATTGAGTAATTATCTTAAAGAGGCACTAGCTACAAGTTATATAAGAAATTTGAATTATGATTTCTTTTGTTAAATTATAAAGAAAGTGAAATACTGAAAATTTAGAAATTATTGCGAGGTTTTTATTATTGCGAAAAATGCGACTGAGTTGTAAACGCAATAATTTAAACTCGCATTTCATATTTTATATGAATTAAACAAGATTTTTCTCAGAATCATAAAAATAAAAATCGCATTGAAGTCTTAAATGACAAAATCGCAATAATAAGTGCACGCAATAATTTCTGAATTTACAGTAGTGAAATAAAAATTCGCTTTAAGCAGCCAGTATGGTTCAATTTTGTCAACATAAGCTAAGAAACATTGATGATGATTTACTGACTTGAAAGTCAATAATTCGACCTCATTAAATCGGAACCTATATTTAACCCCTTAGTTAGAGATGGATAACGCATGAATAGTGCGGATAAAATTATTTAAAGGAAAAGAATGTCAACAATAAAAGTGAAACAAAGGTAAATCAATAGAATGACTGATTGGACCCACAATACATCATTCGTACAGGTAGAAACAATAATTAGCATATATTTTTAATCTATAAAATGAAATTAAACAGACCTAGAAAAAATCCAATTGCACGATTTTAATATCTATGTATATCTTATTTTTGTTTATATTTTCTAATGGTCATCAGAGGTCGTCGGGGGTCAACTCAATAGTAAATTAGATGGCGTCTAGATTAAAATACTCACGAAACAAAGCTGCATTTAATTGAGACCATGTCCTGTACATTGTTTACTTTAGTTTTTAGTTTTTATAGTTTGGATAAATGTTTTACATTTTATAAATCAAGTATGAGAATTTGAGTCAAATCGGTGAACACGAATTTGACAGCTAGTGCCACTTTTATCACTACAAAACAAACGAATAAATAAACAAACATGTTTTACACTAGTAATTTTGGGACCCTTTATAGCTTGTTGTTCGGTGTGAGCTAAGGCTCCGTGTTGAAGGCCGTACTTTAACCTATAATGGTTTACTTTTTAAATTGTTATTTGTATGGAGAGTTGTCTCATTGGCACTCACACCACATCTTCCTATATCTATTTGCAATGTCAAAATAACACAATAAGTACAAAACCACGTCACGTCATATATAAAAAAAGAAACATTTAAAGGCATACAAAGCACATCAGCAAAAATGACAACCAAGAGTACAAACATTATTATAGAACAATGATGGGATGCATGAGTACAGTACCATGTCATTGTAACAAGGAAATACCAAAAGGCACATAGACAAAGCACTACAAAAGGCAAAAAGTCTAAAAGACCATGTCTGAATTGGTATGTATTTTTACTCGACATTCTTTTTTTGACATGTGTCTTTACAGTATTAACATTGTCTTAAAATTTCTCGACCCTTTCTGTATCATCTGATAAGAGTCTTGATAAGTCTCGACCAGTTCTTGATTGTCTTAAATTTGTCTCGATCAGTCTTGACATATTCTTGACATTCTAAATAATGTCTGAATAATTTTTGACATATTCGTGACATTCTTCAAAGTGTCTGAATATGTCTTGACACACTCATGACTGTCTTTCGGGCTTTCGCCCTCACCGTTCAACAATTTTCGACACCGTCTACATAACCTTGTTAGTTGGGTCTTAGCACGATAACTTATATTCTTTTGCTGTTATATAAAATTGAGAATGGAAATGGGGAATGTGCCAAAGAGACAACAACCCGACCATAGAAAAAAACAACAGCAGAAGGTCACCAACAGGTCTTCAATGCAGCGAAAAATTCCCGCACCCGGAGGTGTCCTTCAACTGGCCCCTAAACAAATATATACTAGTTCGGTGATAATGAACGCCATACTAATTTCCAAATTGTACACAAGAAACTAAAATTAAAATAATACAAGACTAACAAAGGCCAGAGGCTCCTGACTTGGGACAGGCGTAAAAATATGGCGGGGTTAAACATGTTTGTGAGATCTCAACCCTCCCCCTATACCTCTAGCCAATGTAGAAAAGTAAACGCATAACAATACGCACATTAAAATTCAGCATAAGTCCGAGTCTGATGTCAGAAGATGTAACAAAAGAAACTAAACAAAATGACAATAATACATAAATAACAACAGACTACTAGCAGTTAACTGACATGCCAGCTCCAGACTTCAATTAAACTGACTGAAAGATTATGATTTCATCATATGAACATCAGGCACAAACCTTCCCGTTAGGGGTTTAGTATCATACCATCATAACATATATGAGAAGAACATAACCCGAGTCATGCCAACAACTGGTTTTTGAATAAATGTGTTTAGTTCCGATGCAAAGACCCTATAAGTGAATCAATATTAACGCCAAAATATGCAATCTTTAATGACCTGACAACAGTATCGTAACTATATCCCTTCTTAATAAGTCTATTCAAAGGTTTTGTTAGTTTTATACTCATTTTCATTATCTAAACTTAGAAGATGTAAGAATTTGTATAGTAAGATACCCTTTAGGAGTATACCCCCAAATGACCCCCATATACTATAATTTTTTAGTTTTTTTATTCAACATTTAATTAAATTGTTTTCACTTGGAGTATATGTCGAAGTTACTGACAAACAGCATTTGAGATTTTTTCCGGTCGAAAAAACTGCCTGTCAAATTTGCTTTAAAAAAATAAAACGGGTGACCTGATGCAGTTTTAAAATGTGACCAAGTGTCTCTTCTGAACCCCACCATTCCTCTTGTGTGTGTGTGTAATTTTTGTTAGGGGCAAATAACTTGTTCCCATCTTGATTCAAAAACCTATTATTTTTTTTTTTAAACCACACTTTTTTATTTTAAATTGAGTGTTATATTTCATAGTTTTATATCAAAAATAAATATTTGTTAATATTTCCTCCTGACTTGTTTTCTCAAGAAATCATAGAATAAAAAAATGTTTAAATCATAATTATGCATGTCTGTGTGAGATCAATTTCATAAGACCAATGATTTCTTTATGCATATAGATTTCTATTATTCCCGAAGTAGATAATAATTTTCTTTTAATCTTTGGGAAATTATCTTATTTGTTTTTATGTCAAATTATTTTGCTTCATATCAATCATTTGTAAATTTTGATGAAGAAAATCCATTTTAGTTCTAAAAATGAAGATTTTTTTTTTGATCTAACGAAAAAAAATTAAATTGTAGTGGCATGGTCATTCGAATGATAAGTTGCATGGCTGATTACAGGTAAGTCAGTAATTTTCCATATGACAGTCACATGTATCTATGATGAGTTTATTTGTACCCTGGGGTGTGTATAACTTATTTTGAATACTTAAATGTTATGGGGAACATCCTGTCCACATGTAATACTTATATATATAGATATTGCAACAGATATAAGATTATACAAATCCTTGGAAGAATTAAGATACAATAATACTTTGCTATTTATGAAAACAAAATATTAGTACGATAATTGTTTTTTTTACCATATTTACATTAAATATTCTGCATGTAGAATGAAATATATATTAAACAGTATGATTGGATTTAATTATTTAACAAATATTTATAAGATTAAGAAATCAATATTTGTAATTATTTACATATCATATTTAAATTGGTTCAACATATCCACATTTGTGATATTGCTAATAGTTTAAATTTTTTACACATATTTGTATCAAAACAAATTAAATAAATTTTACATACCGAAATTTTTAATCATATTTTATATTTACATGCCAAACTTTGGGTTTTTGTTGTAATTAGAGTAACTTGATACAACAGTATATTATATGAAGAGAAATAATTAAAGATAAAGTTATGTCCAGTATATTGATCATGATTTGTAAATCTCGGAATTGTCAAATAAATTTAAGACACAATTCAAAAAGTTCTGAAAAGTGAAGCCATACTGTCGAGAATCTGTCGAAAATTTCAAGACAGTATTCAAATGTCAAGAATATGTCAAGAAATTTTAAAACCATATTCAAAATGTCGAGGATTTGTCGAGTTAATTTCACACAAATTTAATATAAATCAGAATTTGTCAAGAAAAATTTAGACACAAGTCATACTTTTGGAGAATGTCGAGTAATTGTTCATGCAGGTTAAGAAAAAAATGTTTTTTTCCAGACTTGTGGACTTTTGTAGTGAAGCATAATAGCAAAAATGAATGTAAATAGTATAAAATTTATTATAGACCAATAACACAATGGCAGGATGTATAAGGACAGAGTCACGTCATACGTAACAAGGAAACACAAAATGTCATATAGACAAAGCACATAGAGACTAACCCACATATTTCTGTAAGTTTCCGGATTTTAAGTGTAACCACTTATCTTGTTTATACTTCCCTTTTTCACATTTGATATGAAGATGGACATCTTGTTGCTGTTGATCTGCATTTTATTAGTCTCGTCTGTCGATTCGGGTAAGATGCTATTTTTAACGTACTTATTCGCTGTAAAACCTCCGAAGCAAAGTTTCTCAAATCAACAAAATTTCACAAGCCCTAATCCACAAGCATACGATAACTATCGAACGAATCAAATGTTCAAGTAAATTATAGTTTAAATTTTCCAAATAGATATATACTACAACTAATTAATTTACCCATAAGAAGTTATCTCGTCTCTAGTTTTGTTTTGCATGACATTTTAGCCAGCAAATAGCTAAGAGCATGAATTATGAACAAGTATTAAAGTTTTAATTCACAGATAAGTTAAAATTCTCAGTTATGCATGATAAAATGTAAAGACACGATAATAATTGCATAAAATCCTCGATCAAACTTGAAATTGCAATACTAGTTTATGAAATCCATTCAATTGAATCAATTCCACTACAAAAGTCTTAGCATGTGTAAAGGCACAACGTACATGTGTACAGCTGACTACAAGCTACTCATGGGGTAGAATATCATTAGTAATTCGAAAAATTCAAATTTGTAATAATGACCACATCAATGATGTAAACACAGTGACGCTGACTACTGTGGTAATCGGGGATGAAACCTCCATCAGAAATAAAATCGACCCAGTTGTTGTAAATAAACTCATTGAAGATACCAGGATGCCAAGTTAAAATGCAAAGGTCATACTATTGTTTTACAGAAGTGTATACAGTTTACGTCAAGTTGGTAATAGTATTAAAAATTGCAAACCAAATACCGAGTCAAGGGACCTAGAAAAGGGCAAATTTCAACTTATGTCAGTTTTGCATGAGGGAGTCTTTAGAAATAATTCCTTTATTTGTCATTTGTCAATAGAAAATTAAGTAGATTGTTCAAAATCATACCAGTACAGAAGCACTTAGTTGATGATACTCTTAGGGACTTCAGCCTGTAATTCAATGGTTACCGTTTGTTTATGTGTTACATATTTGTTTTTCGTTCATTTTTTACTTAAATATGGCCGTTAGTTTTTCTCGTTTGAATTGTTTTACATTGTTTTATCGAGGCCTTTTATAGCTGACTATGCGGTATGGGCTTTGCTCATTGTTGAAGGCCGTACGGTGACCTATAGTTGTTAATGTCTGTGTCATTTTGGTCTTTTGTGGATAGTTGTCTCATTGGCAATCATACCAGATCTTCTTTTTTTTTTATAAAAGTTAATCAGCAGTAGTAGCGACTAAGTGCCAGTAACTCTTTATTCATTTCGGGCGTCCGAAGCGCTTATATACTATTGAAGATTTGAAAATAATATAGATTATCTAGAACCAAATAACAGACAACAGTTGTTTAGCGATGTTTAAATCTCGTTAATATAGTGAAATAATACAAATAAAGGTAAACAAAAAAATTATACTTCAACATGCATCCCAACAAGTTTATCCATACTCATTCAAAATGTCACATCGAGAATATAACACAACAGTTAACTTGTGCGTGATGGTGAATGTAAAACAGATTCTATTGGTAAAGCTTTTGTATCAGCACACCCTTGTCAATGCTGTCCGTATAGTGTGAGCACAAGCGCGTAACGTTTAATATATTTAAAGAATAAAATACTGAAGGTATGTTCCTGCTGAGAAATTGTATATATTGACAATTGGAAAGTTGAAAGTTGATGTTTTTAATATGGGAGGAATGCCAAGATATGAACCAAGCCTTTACGTTTTGGTTGTATCCTTTATGTCATATTTTTCAGTATATAAAAGATGCAGTCACTAACTAAATTGTGTATTATTGAGTGACAACACACCATCATGAAGAAAAAAAATTTATATAACGAGATTAAATTAAATAGTTCAGACAAATATTTTTTCCCCCAAACCCCAACCCCGATTAATGGAGATAAATGTTTTCATAGCAATAGAGATGCAAACTTTTAAGATAAACGAGATATAAAAAAGGTTATAAATAAACATTTACAATAAAATGTTAAGAACTAGTGGATATGATCATATCAGACGAAATATTTTGATTAGTGAAGATTATCTACTATTTAACTAATGGTAAACATGTATCAAATTCAATAATCATCATTTGTTTTTACTTCTAGGTCGTTTGAATGTAGTTTTAGAAGAAAAAAAAGTAAGTGGAAGAGATCTGCATCAAGTTTGTAATCCAGTAGGTTTGAATGAAGATATTTTGCAAGTAAAGAATACAAATGGAAGTGCTAATAGAAAGCTGGCTTGGTTAGGAGCAATAGTTCAATACACACCTTGGGTAGAATATTATGGTATTTATCATCATATTTATTTCTTTATCGTCAATTTGTACATTTCCCCCTTGATCATCATACTGCCTTATGCATGTTTAGATCATTGACAGGACTTGATACTTGAAAATATTATTCATTTATGTCACATATTCGTGCAGCAATGTCATGTCTTCATGTCCATCTGTGTCAAATTCTTAGTGAAATGTCTGCAACCTCATTCATACAACCGAGCAACTATCACAACGTTTTGTTAGCGTAAAGTAAGATATATCGATTAATTCATTTAATATCACATTCTCAAACAAAAATACATTTTGATAAGACAAATTACCATTCAAAAAATAAACGGCATCTTAATTATTGAGACTGACGTGTATGTGTACGTTTAAAAACATTTACCAACTGTTTCATTTTATTTCCTACTCTTAATAACAAAAAAAAACATACAGTTAATAATTTGAGATAATAAGAATAATTGCATTTTAAAAAGTTTTCGATACCGACTACATCAGCTCAAATTTCATTTCGATCTAGAGGACTCGTATGTTTTTTTTGCTGATATAGTCAGTATCAAATTCAAAAATGCCATTATTCTATGTATAGAGATTAATACATGGCAAAATCCGTATCATATGCCATATCATTCCGAGACACAAATATCGGTCCTAGAGCTGATTATATTGGTCGAGGGT
The DNA here is from genome assembly GCF_963676685.1 of Mytilus edulis. Taxonomy (NCBI): domain Eukaryota; kingdom Metazoa; phylum Mollusca; class Bivalvia; order Mytilida; family Mytilidae; genus Mytilus; species Mytilus edulis. Next base: position 113,770,126 of record NC_092344.1, on the reverse strand, counting down.
GATACTGCATGTGATACGGATTTTGCCATGTTTTATACGTTTTATCATATATTTAAAGAGAAGAGTATATAGGAACTACATACTGATCCAAAGCACCTGGGTTACCTTCAGATTTCTTTTAGCCTTGTTTAAGAGCTTTATCATATATAGGAACTGATTTTATTATTTATCCGAAGCATTAGTTAAATTAAAATTAGCGTCCTGTAGTCCATAGAAATATTTGTTTATTGTATTGTTTTGGTTATTTATTTGTGTTTTATTTTCGTTGAGTTATTCTTGTCGTACTAAGGTGGTACCTAACACTACAGGGAGATAACTCTGTAAAATTAGCCAAACGTTTTAATCTTCTTCTTCTGTGTATAAGCCTCCTTTTAGTAGGAGCACCTCCGAATGGAGTATATACCCTTAATGCCTTAAAATGTGTAAAAACATAATAAATATGTACAGCACATGCATATATAAGAAAGAAAGTTTTTTTTTTACATTGCATATATACAGGCCTAGGACTTGGGTGTTGTTTTTAAAACTATCTCATCTCATGTATATGTTAAAAATCAGTTATTATTGCTTTATATAAGTCTAGAATAAAAGTTATTGTTAAGAGATAAAATTAATTAAAATATGATCAGATGTGATAAAAACGGGATTTAATCCGCTATAGTATATCAAGTAGCAATTTCATAATAATGTAAAATACATAATGGATTTGGTGAATCTTACATTTATATAGAACTTATAAGAGTAAAATAGTACAATTTAAAATAATAAAAGAAAAGTTCTTTTTAAATACGGTGGTTGTGGATGTTACCTGTGAAGATTTTTTTTTATTTCTTTCCTTTTACATATTATTATTTTCTATTCAATTTATTTAATTATTGCATTAATTATAAAATAATTTGGCATCAGTAGTAAGTTTTAAATGAGATTAAAATAGATTTTAAAATCTAAAATATATGTACTTAATTTTGTTTCTTTTCTCTCTTTGCATATTATGTACATTTATATATTTTATGCATTATATACTTTATATTTCATATTTCAGACTCGGTGCCGGGCTTATTGTCTATATGTATTATATTAAGGCACTATATTCTGTTGACTGAATTTCCTAATATTGTCTATGAATACTGTTTGTTATGGAATTATTCATATACATATCATCCTGTTTATTCTTATTCATTATTTTTTTCCAGACTTTTCAATCTGTCCATATGTAGTCGAAAGATCAAGTTTCTTGTTTTGTTCTCATTCATGTTCACTAATTAATTAGAGTTGTTGAGCAATTCTTTATATTTTGTACAGTCTACTATCAGCTGAGAGATTGCTGCCTTGTTTTTAAAGACATTGTTCCACTTTTCTGCAGTAATTTCATAGGTGATGATTTCTTTTATTTCTGAGAAGTACTTTTCTCTTGATGTACTTAGTATTGGACAGGTTGTTAGGAAATGTATCACATCCTCATTACCACTGCAACAAAGCTGACAAGTTGCTTCCACATTGTAATGTGTGAATTTGTGCTTATCCGCTTGCAGTATATATGTCCCAGTCATTACTCTTGCTTTTATGATTGCCTTTCTTAGTTCGAATCGTAGGAGTTGTTTAATATTCCAGACTTGATGTGGTTTGTTTGGTTCTAGATTGCTTGTATTAAGGAATGTTAGGCTTGATTTGTTTTCTGCATCAGCTAGGATCTTTTCATTCCAAAATTTATCAACTTTTATCTTGATAGAGTTTTTCCAATGCTCTTTCTTTGGTATGTTATTTTGTAATTGAGTGATGCTTGGCAGCCCATACATTTCTAGTATATTTCTTATTCTTGTAAAAAAGCTCTTATTGTTGTCAAAAAATGTAGTTACTTGTCTGGTTAGTATTTGATGTATTTTATCATTTCTACAATTTAACAAAGATAAAAGGAGAGATAGACATCTTTTGTGTATTTCTGCCTCTATCGGTAAGGCTCATATTAAGAGTAAGACTGCTGCATTAGATGTTCTTTCTGGTAGGGATTGTATATGCCGATGATTTTTCCTGTGAAAATTTTCAAGTTGCTCAATATTAGCCTTTGTCATGGGTAATACTTCGAGTTCATATATAAGCCTTGGTACAACATGCGTTTTATAGATACTATATGATGTTGGAGGATCTAAACCATTTGTTCCATGGACTCCTGACCCCATTAGAGCATATTTCGTCCTTCTCGCAATTTGTATTCTTTCTTGTATATTGACTTGGCATTCATTCTTTTCAGCTCTTATTATACCTAAATGTACACCTGATTCTGCAATATTTATTTCATTTCCACCTAGATTCCATTTAAAGTTGTTTTTTGTCTTTGAGCAATCAATAATTTGTGTTTTCATTGGATGTATAGTAAGTATAATGATGTTCATTGGCATATCTGCTGAGTACATTTAGCATTATCTGAAGCTCATTTTTATTGTTAGAGATAAATGCTATGTCATCAGCACATGTTGGAGTGCCTACATATACATTTCCTAGGTGATATCCAAGAGCATTTTCTTCTAATTCTACAAGTAAATCCTGGACAAAAACTTTGTAAAAATGAGTGGACAATATTCCTCCTTGTGTTACACCTTGTTTGATGTTGAATGGGGTACTGATACCATCCAGCCATTTCACTTTTGATGTCAAGTCGTTATAGAGTTCTGTAAGTATCTTCCAATATACTGGATGTATATCCTGATCTATCATCTTGTCCATCAGAATATAATGCTGAACTACATCAAATGCAGATTTTACGTCCAAAATATTAATAAAGAAATTTTCGGATCCTTTTTTTTCCTCATACCTGGCTTCTGATATAATTAGACTGGCCATTATTGGTGACAGACCTTTTGTGAAGCCAAACTGGAGGTCTGTTTTTGATTCTAAATTCAGCTTGGTTAGGAATGAGTACTCAAATGTTTTTCCTGTGACTGGTGTAACTGTTATGCCTCTATAATTGCCTAATTCAGTGGAATCTTTATCTTTTTTAAGCACTGGAGTGAGTATACCAGATTTGAATGAGGTTGGAACCTTCCTATATAATAAGATGTTGTTAAATATTGATTTTAAAGCTGTGTTATAGTTTCTTTTGCATTTTTTAAATGTTCTGCTGTGAGTCCATATTCAACCGGACTTTTTTTTGGTGTTCAGACAATCTATCGCTTTCTCTATTTCTCATTCTGTAAACAATTCTGGGATATCTGTACATTCCTGTAAAGCCTCTTGTATGCAGCTCTGTCTAATTTTGCATAAATTCAGATAATTACAGTCGTACTGTTCTTCTTTTGGTATACTCAAGTCTTCATAGTACTGTGCAAAACCTTTTCTTTGCTCTTCTGGTAGAAACATGTATTCACCATTGATTTTGAGGCAATTTGTTGTTGTTCGATTGTTATTTCTACCTCTGTTTATCAGCCTATAAAATAGCTGTGTGTTGGGATTGTCTATTATTTGTTGATATAGCTTTTGTCTGTCCAATGCTTGCTCTGCTCTAAGTTTGCTTCTTAACTTCTTTTTTTCCTTCTTTGAC